>NC_052396.1:18284630-18526036 GCF_009389715.1 Phoenix dactylifera | reverse complement strand
TGTTAAATATCCTTCAGAAAAATCAAGAAGCGATCGGCTGGTCTATAGCTGATATTAAGGGGATTAGTCCTTCTATGGTCCAACATAAAATTCATCTAGAAGAGGATACAAAAACCTCTAGAGAACCACAAAGACGACTTAACCCAGTCATGAAGGTTGTGGTTCGAGCTGAAATTATTAAACTCTTAGATGCAGGGATTATATATCCTATTTCTGATAGCCAGTGGGTGAGCCCAGTTCAAGTCGTACCAAAGAAATTTGGAATCACTGTGATTAAGAATGACCACAATGAATTAGTCCCAACTCGAATTCAAACTGGGTGGCGAGTATGCATCGACTACAGAAAACTGAACGCCATGACTAGGAAAGACCACTTCCCACTACCCTTCATTGACCAAATGTTAGAACGTCTAGCTGGCCACTCTCATTACTGTTTCCTTGATGGTTATTCTGGATATAACCAAGTTCCAATTGCACGTGAGGATCAAGAAAAAACCACATTCACCTGTCCTTATGGCACTTTTGCCTATCGTCGCATGCCTTTTGGGTTATGCAATGCACCAGCTACATTCCAACAGTGTATGATGAGCATTTTCTCCGACATAATGAGAAATTTTTAGAAGTTTTTATAGATGACTTTTCTGTATTCGGATCTAATTTTAATGAATGTCTGCATCACTCGACCCTTGTTGTAGAACGATTGTAAGAGAAAATTTTAGTTCCCAACTGGGAGAAGTGTCATTTCATGGTAGAATTAGGTATTGTTTTGGGACACATTGTGTCACAAAGGGGAATTGAGGTGGATAAAACCAAAGTAGAATTAATTACCAAGTTACCACCTTCCAAAACTGTTAGGAAAGTCAGATCCTTTTTAGGGTATGCAGGTTTTTACCGCCGCTTTATCAAGGATTTCAGTAAATTGTCAAAACCCTTATGCGATCTGTTGGCGAAAGATGCTACGTTTTATTTTTTGCCAATTTGTATAACTGATTTCGAAAGACTAAAGTCTAAACTAACCTCAGCACCCATCATAAGGTCCCTGATTGGAATCTGCCATTTGAAATCATGTGTGATGCATCTGATTATGCAACAGGTGCCGTCCTAGGGCAGCGAATGGGGAAGCTTCCCCATGTGATTCATTATGCAAGCAAAACTCTGAATGACGCCCAACTCAACTATTCTACCACTGAAAAAGAGTTGTTGGCTGTTGTCTTTGCTCTTGACAAATTTCGTCCCTATCTAATAGGATCCAAGGTCCTTATTTATTCTAATCATGCGCCCTTAAGTACCTTCTCACAAAGAAGGATGCCAAGGCAAGACTCATTCGTTGGATCCTATTGCTTCAAGAATTTGATCTTGAAATACGAGATAAAAAGGGATCTGAAAATGTTGTAGCTGATCACTTGTCCAAATTAATTGTTGAATCATCTGGAGAATCCATGCCTGTGTCCGAGACCTTCCCTGATGAACAATAATGATGATTTCCCATACCAATGTTCCATGGTATGCTGATGTAGTCAACTATCTAGTTACTGAACGAATGCCCAATTCATGGACCAAACAAGAGAAATTCCGCTTCCTAGCTCGTGTAAAATGGTATTTTTGGGATAACCATACTTGTTCAAATACTGTCCTGATCAAATCATCAGACGATGCATCCCTGAACACGATCAAAAGGAATTGTCCTTTTCTTTTGTCATGACCATAGGCTTGTTGGTGGTCATTTTAGTGGAAAGAAAACTGCTGGAAAGTTTTCCAGTACGGATTTTATTGGCCACACTTTTTCGAGATGCGCATACTATTGTAAATCTTGCGATCGATGTCAACGATTAGAAAACTTTCGAGAAAGAATGAGATGCCCCTGAATGCTATCTTAATTATAGAAATCTTCGATGTTTGGGTATTGATTTTATGGGTCCTTTTTCTATGTCGTTTGGGCATCAGTACATTCTTGTGGCAGTTGACTATGTATCAAAATGGATTCGAGGCTATCGCGTGTAAGACCAATGATACAAGTGGTGATCAAGTTCCTTAAAGAATCTATCTTTGCTCGTTTTGGCACCCCTCGTTGCTATCATTAGTGATGGGGGGAAACATTTTTGTAATAAAATCTTTAAAGATCTTATGAGAAAATACAACATTAATCACAAGGTCAGTACACCATATCATCCACAAACAAGTGGACAAGTCGAAATTTTCAATCGAGAAAATCAAGACCATCCTTGAAAAAACTGTTAATACATCTCGGAAGGATTGGTCTCTTAGGCTAACAGATGCATTGTGGGCCATATCGGACGGCTCATAAAATACCAATGGAATGTCTCCATATAGAAACTGTCTATGGCAAGGCCTGCATTTACCTGTCGAGTTAGAGCACAAGGCCTATTGGGCGATTAAAAATTTAAATTTCGATCTTGACAAAGCGGGAGAATGATGAGAGCACAAAAGTGCGACCTAATGTTACTAAATTAGTGTTTTGTTAACCGATAATGATAAATTTACTGGATTAATATTATATTTGGGTTTAACATAGATTAGTATAAAATTAAGGATAAATGCACATTGAGTACAAATTTGACTTCAAATCGGGTTTGGGTCCGAATCAGGTCCATTTCTTTTGTGCTTTTAGAAAATAATTTTGGGCAAATCTAAATTGGCTATGTCATAACTATAAGGTGCTGGGTGACCCATGACTTGAAAGAATTGCACTTGACCTCCAGCCAGGATAGATGACCCGTCTACAAGCCAAATTTCATATCATACTATTTTTTTTATCTATATGACTAATTGGACAGAACTTGGTGTCTCCCAGCTCCCATCTTACGAGGGAAAGGAAAATCCAAGCCGCCTGCATGCATCACCGCCCTTCCCTTGCTCCCGATCCAAGCGCGCCTGTGATCCCCGTGCGAAAGAAGGGGAGAAGAAGGAATTCACCAGCCCGCGTCCCCACCTCCCGGAATCCCATCGTCCATGGATCACGCTTCATCATCAGTCCACCGTGCCAGCCACCGTGCCAGCAAGCATCCGTGATGCAAGCCGAGATCCAGTGCCAGCAACGCCCGCGCGTCTCTTTCCTCCAGCCGATCCGCACTGGATCCCTTCCACGATCGACTCCTCCCCGTCGATCCCGCTCCCAAACCAGCAACCAAAGAAAGAAGTCCTTCCGCGTGCCAGCCACCGTGCCAGCCACGCCCGAAATCCCAGCATCCAAAGAAGGAAGCCCCAGCCGTGATCCAATCTCCGGCGATCTCGAAACCGCATCTCACCGCTTCCCGAAATCAGCATCCACCGCATCTGTGTCAATCTCCTCCACGGATCATGCCAAGATCTCCTCCTCTGCCCAGCAGCCGTCCACGAAGCTTCCGCCCGTGATCACCGCATCCAGCTCCTCCCAGCGCCCGATCACGCCAAGATCGACCTCACCGCGTCTGCCATCTCCCTTCCACATCAGGCAACCGTCCGCGGCTATAAGAAGAGAAGGAGGAAGAGAAAGGGGGGTGTGCTCGGTGGAATCCAAGAAGGGATAGAGAAGAGAGAAAGAAAAACAGAGGAAGCTCTGTTTTGGGAAGAAGAGAGAATTAGTATTTTCCACCGTGGGAGAGAGAGAGAAGAGATTTGTTTTTGTTTTATTTTCTTTATTTTATTTGCAAAGTAGAAGGAGTATTAGGCCTCTAATCTCCATTTTTATTTGTAATCAGTTTTTCTTTTATGAAATCCATCAATTTTCTTTCATGCAATCCCTGTTCTAGATTCAAGTTAATTTCTATTTTTTTTTAATGCAATCTTTTATTTTTTTTTATGCAATACATGTTTAAGTTTTAATTTAATATTCTACAATTTATTATATGCATTCTAGAATTCTTAATTTTTAAGATAACCTTTGGAATGAATCTTTGCAGTTCGATTGACGATTTTAATTTATATTCTATCTTTAGAAATCGACTCCTACTCTGCATCAAATTTCAATTACAAGTTTTCTTTCTTTTCTTTGTTTATTTTCAAATAGAAAACATTCTCTAATAGACTGGAGAATCATTTAACATCCTCAAAATAATGTTTTTTCTCCCATCATTCCAAAATCAATTTCGAATCCAAGTGAACGTTTTAATTTTTATGCAACTCCAATCGCCTCCCTGTGGATCGACCTCTTACAACCGCTATTCTTCAAGTAGGAAAGGTAAGAGTAGAAATTTAATTTAACTTTTGTTCATCGGTTCTAACAACGATCGGTCCTAGCATATTTTTAGTTAGACAGAAAAATGACGAACAAAATTTTGGCGCCGTTGCCGGGGAGGCAAATCGAGAAGCAAGAACGATCACGAAGATCAAATTGGATTTTGGATGCCCGGAGTGAACGCACTCCGGTAGTAAGTTTTTATTTTTATTAATTTTCCTTATTTTGATTAGTTTAGTTAGTAATTCGTAGTTATTAAATTCTGAAATTTGAAATTCGTAATTAAAGTTTTCTAAAAAAAAAGTAAAAAAAATTTAAAAAAATTTAAAAAAAAATTTCAAGAATTCAAAAATTTAAATTCAAAATTTGAATTCTGTGATTCGAAATTTGAAATTTAAATTTAAAAAAAATAATTAAATTCAAAAAAAATATTATTTTTGCTAGTAATTGATAGGGTGCAATCCCCCGAGGTGATCATACCTCTATTGGGACTCCTCACGGAGTAATCTCCAGAGCTTATTCAACGGGCATTCGGAGATTGACTGACGCATAAGGATTAGTTTTAGTTTACATTCAAGTTATTCCTATATTAAAAATTAAAAAAAAACAACATAAAATTAAAATTAAAAATTAAGAAAAATAAAAAATAAAAAAAAATTGCTTGCTCATTTAATCAGTACAACCTAATGACATTGCATAAACTTTAAAAAAAAATATATTGATTATTTGCCGGCATTTAGTATTAAGCATTTGCATAAAGTAATTAAGCGCAAAACCCATTAAAAAGATAAGGTCGGAAAGTCATTACCTGTCCTTAGCCCAAAAATCACCACCTTGCATACTTATCCTAAGCCAAATTAAATTAAAATCAAATTAGACGTCGGCCTTAGGATTTTCGAGCTCAATTAGGCTCTTGGAAAGAAGCGGCTGAAAGCCACTCCAGTGAGAATTTAGTAATTGGTGATGTCTAGGAAAGTTTTACAACAGTGAAAACTGTTACGGGTATTGTGGTATCGGTGTATCCCTTCTGGCACCACTGCACACCCCGGGACTTTCCTGGTCACTGGTTACTGGATCACTTAACTGGTAAGCTCAAGCTTAATCTGAAAGGGAGATTAGGAGCTGTCTAATCTAGAGAGAATTTCAGGAACTTTTTTTAACCTGATAAGTCTCTATGCAACTAGATTTAAGAACCTACTAAACCTCACTTAGCTCTCAGACTAATAGGGTCAAATTGTTGTGTGGTGTTGATTGTGGTCATCTTGGTCTAGCCCTTCTTCTTATCTTTTAGGATTTCGTTTAAAAAAAAATTGAGTCTAATTAAGTTGTGGAAAATGTATGCATGGTAGAAGGTCATTAAGGGATAAGTTAACCCCATTTGATCCTAAGATTGACAGAACTTTTCATCATAACCTGCGAACTGTAAACCAACCGTCGATCTCTACAATGGGTGAACATATTAGAACCCTGAATGAATTATTCGCACCCGCATCTGCTAGTCCCCCTACTTGCATAGTATTACCAATCAATAATGCAGCCCAATTCGAGATTCGGGCTGCAACAATAAACATGTTACCCAAGTTTCATGGGTTCGAGAGTGAACAACCCTACATTCATCTGAGCAAATTTTTGACAATCTGTCAAACGTTTAGAAACCAAAACTTAGATGAATAGGGTATTAAATTAAGGTTGTTTCCCATGACTTTAGAGGATCGTGCTGCTGCATGGCTGTATTCCCTTGCTTCAAATTCCATCACATCATGGGAACAACTATCTAAGAAGTTCATGGCTAAGTTCTATCCTATGGTAAAGACTGAAAAAATTAAGGATGCCATAAGAACTTTTAGAGGCAAATCTGAGGAGGAATTTTTCCAACTTTGGGAAAGATTCCATGACTTGTTGGTCAAATGCCCACACCATAGGCTTGATAAGGCTGATCTGGTCCACTTCTTTTATAAAGGACTACCTCCAGCACATAGAAACATGATTGAGTCCATGCACAAGGGTAGGTTCATGAACCAAACCCCGGATCAAGCCTATGAATTTCTTGTTGACTTAGCTGAAAATGCCCAAAATTGGAGTAGCTATGGTGAGGAAGTAAATAGAGATGAGTTCGGGTCTAGAAAACCAGGTAATTATGAAATGAAAGCAGACCCAGAACTCAAAAATGTCATATCCAATCTGGTGACTGGAATGAACAACTTAAGTAAAAAGTTTGATGCTTTCACTGTTTCCACTAGTTCGAGTTCATACAAAGAGTCAAATCCCGTCATGAAAGTGGATCACGAGTCATATAGTTTGTGTGTTTTGTGTAACAGTCCTGAGCATCTAGTGGAGTGCTGCCCTAATCTGCCCACCATAAAGGCCGAGCAAGCAAATGCTCTAAATTCATATAGTGCCTTTAAGAAAGCCCACTCCCAAACTCGTTCAGCCCAGTTTATCACCCTGATAATAGGTTCCACCCAAATTTCTCATACAAGCAAAATGAACCTATTCAGCATCAAGGTGGTCCACCAGGTTTTCAGAACAACTTCTCCAGGATAGGTCTACCACAAATGAACCAACCTTTGGTTCCATCTGTACCGCCTTATAATGCCCCTATCCCACAGCAACCTTCACAATTAGAAACCATGATGGCTAATATGATGAAACAACAACAAGATTTTATCAAGCAACAACAACAGACCAATACAGCCCAAGCCCAGACTAACCAATTCCATGCGCAAGCAATTGCAAAACTTGAGGTTAGTCTGAGCCAAATAGCTAACTCTCTAGGGGATAGGAAGAAAGGTGAACTACCTAGTCAACCAGTGCCTAACCCTAGTAGACAACAAAATCAAGGTCAGATAGGTCAATATCAAATCAATTCTAATGGAAATCCGACCTATGAAGTCCAGAAAATTACCACTTTAAGGTCTGGCAAGCAAGTGGACAATAAAGTCCAACTTCCTGAACATGAAAAAGAAAATAAAACTGAATCCGATAAGAACCCTATTCAGAAGAGGGGTCAAGAACAGGACAAACCGGAAAAGAGGGAAGAACCCATAGAAACATACAAACCCAAGGTTCCCTTTCCCAGTAGACTTCAGGACTCCAAGAAACAATCTAACTTTGATGAAATCATGGAAGTCTTTAAAACTGTTCAAATAAATATACCTTTTCTCGATGCCATAAGACAAATTCCCTCCTATACAAAATTCTTGAAAGACCTCACCACGGTCAAAAGAAAAACCAGTATTCCTAGGCAAGCTGTTATGGCTGCACAAGCCTCATCTCTCATTCAACAACAGATTGCCCCGAAATTCAAAGACCCTGGTTGCCCAACTATTGAAATAAAAATAGGAGAGACGATCATTCCAGAGAGCTCTATTAGATTTAGGAGCCAGTGTAAACCTACTTCCCTACTATGTGTACCAAAAATTAGGTTTGGGGGAATTAAAGCCTACAAATATTACCCTTTCCTTAGCAGATAGGACAGTGAAGTACCCCAAGGGGATTGTAGAGGATGTAATAGTGAAAGTAAATGAGTTTTACTATCCTGTGGACTTCGTTATCCTTGAGACTGAACCTGCAATACATCCAGACAGTCACACACCTATAATTTTAGGTAGACCTTTCTTAGCCATAGCAAATGCTGTGATCAACTGTCAAAATGGGATGCTGAAGTTATCTTTTGGCAACATGAAAGTCGAGCTTAATGTCTTCAATATAAGTAAACAACCACCAGACGACAAAGAAATCAATGAAGTTGACATGATTGAAAGTCTGGTTCAGGAGACTTTCTTACAAACTTATAATAAGGACCCTTTAGAAGCTTACCTTGCCCATTCCGAGGAAAGGGTCAAGCATGCGCCTCTTAGTTCTGTTCCCCTTATGAGCATAGATCGTCATCAGCCGACTGTTCTTCATCGGACTCTTCCAAAACCATTCTTAGATAATGGTTGAAAAAAGGAGGATTTACATTTTGTCTGGCTGAAGACATAAAACTTAGCGCTCTTTGGGAGGCAACCCAACATGTAAGTTTCTTTTATTAAAAAAAAAAATCATCAATAAATTACTAACATGCAGGTTTGGGGGATTTTGCCCCAACTTTCAATTTACCCACCCATATCAGGTACTTCTCCTCTGTCCTCTTACTGCTTTAAATTTTCTTTAACATTGAGGACAATGTTAGATTTAGGTTTGGGGGTATTTTTAAGCATTTGAAATTTTATAAAAATTAAAAAAAAAGAATTTTTATAAAAATTAAAAAAAAAATTTAGGTAAAATTTTTGAAAAAAAAATTTACAACACACAAGGTATATAAAATCTAAGAGCCCAATGACTAGTTGGAAGTAGTGCAAAGTGAGTTCTTTTTATTAAGTTCCTTTTAGTGAGTTGTAAGCTAATTAGTGCTTTGAATTTCACAACACATCTGGCCTGCACTTTCTAAGGTATAGGTTCGACATTGTGTTGAGAATATGGTAGCAATCTCGAATCCTGATGAACCATCTTTTTCTGATCCAAAAAAAAAAAAAGAAAAAAAAAAGAATTTAGTCAGGTACATCGAAAAGGGCTACCTATTGTCAAAGATCAGCGGGCTTGTGATGAGGAACCCGAGCATAGGTCCGTAGGGGAGTCTTGATGCCCGACACCTCATGCCAACTGGTGTGAGAATTGTCGACTAATTGCTCGCTACATGGAGGAATCATCACAGGAGTAAAAGTGCACAATATATACATTATCATTTCTCTTTCAAAAAAAAAAAAAAGAGAGAAGAAAAAAAATGAAAAACAAAAAAATGTATATTGACCTTAAAAAAGACAATAGTGTGAAAGCCGTCGTTGTAAAAATTCGAGTAAACTGGAATATTACATATAAAGCCCATGAGGTATTAAAGTAAACATCCACAGCTCTCGAAATCCTGCAGAAAAGATGATTTTGAATCAGCAAATAGGTCTTGTCCGACCAATTCTTGGAAACTACTAATATTAGCGATATTTGGAGATCCAAAACCTTAGCTTGTGCATGGTCCAAACTTCACTGAGCACTCAAGTATAAATAAGTTTTACAACTCCCTAACGGAAAACTTAATGACTTCAACTTAAATTGCATACTAACCTAGAATTTGGGCTACTTAGTAATTAAAACCTTGTGTGCTTTTGAAATTCTTATCAGTTATGTACTTGAAATAAGACTTTCATTTCACAAACCAACTTTTGTTTTGGGATTGAAGTTTGTGGGTGACTTCACTGCAAACCCTCACGAGACAAGACTCGTCCACTAGGGTAACCTAGGGGTTTAACGGCTTATTGCACGTGCTAAGTGCAATCGTAATGCTCTACGAAAGTGAGTATTTATCTTAGGATATTTATATAATAAATAACACTTTTGCTCTCTCATTTTATCATTTTCATACTGAATTACTAGAGACTAGCAATAAGCTAGTTGGGGGTTGTGATGAGAGCACAAAAGTGCTACCTACATGTTACTAAAATTAGTGTTATTGTTAACCGATAATGATAAATTTACTGGATTAATATTATATTTGGGTTTAACATAGATTAGTATAAATTAAGGATAAAATGCACATTGAGTACAAATTTGACTTCAAATCGGGTTTGGGTCCGAATCAGGTCCATTTCTTTTGTGCTTTTGGAAAATAATTTTGGGCAAATCTAAATTGGTTATGTCATAACTATAAGGTGCTGGGTGACCCATGACTTGAAAGAATTGCACTTGACCTCCAGCCAGGATAGATGACCCGTCTACAAGCCAAATTTCATATCATACTATTTTTTTATCTATATGACTAATTGGATAGAACTTGGTGTCTCCCAGCTCCCATCTTACGAGGGAAAGGAAAATCCAAGCCGCCCGCAGTGCATCACCACCCTTCCCTTGCTCCCGATCCAAGCGCGCCTGTGATCCCGTGCGAAAGAAGGGGAGAAGAAGGAATTCACCAGCCCGCGTCCCCACCTCCCGGAATCCCATCGTCCACGGATCACGCTTCATCATCAGTCCACCGTGCCAGCCACCGTGCCAGCAAGCATCCCGTGATGCAAGCCGAGATCCAGTGCCAGCAACGCCCGCGCGTCTCTTTCCTCTAGCCGATCCGCACTGGATCCCTTCCACGATCGACTCCTCCCCGTCGATCCCGCTCCCAAACCAGCAACCAAAGAAGGAAGTCCTTTCGCGTGCCAGCCACCGTGCCAGCAACGCCCGAAATCCCAGCATCCAAAGAAGGAAGCCCCAGCCGTGATCCAATCTCCGGCGATCTCGAACCGCATCTCACCGCTTCCCGAATCAGCATCCACCGCATCCGTGTCAATCTCCTCCACGGATCACGCCAAGATCGCTCCTCCTCCGCCCAGCAGCCGTCCACGAAGCTTCCGCCCGTGATCACCGCATCCAGCTCCTCCCAGCGCCCGGATCACGCCAAGATCGACCTCACTGTGTCTGCCATCTCCCTTCCGCATCAGGCGACCGTCCACGGCTATAAGAAGAGAAGGAGGAAGAGAAAGGGGGGTGTGCTCGGTGGAATCCAAGAAGGGATAGAGAAGAGAGAAAGAAAAACAGAGGAAGCTCTGTTTTGGGAAGAAGAGAGAATTAGTATTTTCCACCGTGGGAGAGAGAGAGAAGAGATTTGTTTTTGTTTTATTTTCTTTATTTTATTTGCAAAGTAGAAGGAGTATTAGGCCTCTAATCTCCATTTTTATTTGTAATCAGTTTTTCTTTTTATGAAATCCATCAATTTTCTTTCATGCAATCCCTGTTCTAGATTCAAGTTAATTTCTATCTTTTTTAATGCAATCTTTTAATTTTTCTTTTATGCAATACATGTTTAAGTTTTAATTTAATATTCTACAATTTATTATATGCATTCTAGAATTCTTAATTTTAAGATAACCTTGGAATGAATCTTTGCAGTTCGATTGACGATTTTAATTTATATTCTGTCTTTAGAAATCGACTCCTACTCTGCATCAAATTTCAATTACAAGTTTTCTTTCTTTTCTTTGTTTATTTTCAAATAGAAAACATTCTCTAATAGACTGGAGAATCATTTAACATCCTCAAACTAATATTTTTCTCCCATCATTCCAAAATCAATTTCGAATCCAAGTGAACGTTTTAATTTTTATGCAACTCCAATCGCCTCCCTGTGGATCGACCTCTTACAACCGCTATTCTTCAAGTAGGAAAGGTAAGAGTAGAAATTTAATTTAACTTTTGTTCATCGGTTCTAACAACGATCGGTCTAGCATATTTTTAGTTAGACAGAAAAAGGACGAACAGAGAACATAGGAAGCTTCAACTCGATGAGCTTGAAGAAATTAGAAACGATGCTTACGAGTGTGCCAAGAAGTACAAAGATCGCATGAAGATCATGCATGATAAAATGATCATTCGTAAGGAATTTTACCAAGGACAAAAAGTCCTTCTATTTGATTCTCGATTACATCTATTCTCTGAAAAACTTAAATCTCGCTGGACTGGCCCATACACAGTAGAGAAAGTGCACCCGCATGGTGCAGTAGTAATATGCAATACCAAGGATGGTAGGTCCTTTCAAGTCAATAGACATCGTTTAAAATCATACCTTGAGTATCTGAGTCCAGAAGTCGAGGAGACACTTCTGACCGACCCTATCTATCATGAATGAATTAGAATTGTCTGGCTGAAGATATAAAACTTAACGCTCTTGGGAGACAACCCAACATGTAAATATTATAAAAAATAATAATAATAATAATTTCAATAAATTACTAACATGCAGGTTTGGGAGTTTTTGCCCCAATTGTCACTTTACCTACCCATATCAGGTAACTTCTCCTCTGTCCTATTACTGCTTTAAATTTTCTTTAACATTGAGGACAATGTTAGATTTAGGTATGGGGGTAAGAATATTTTTGATTTTTTATGCAATCAAAAAAAATGATTTCAAATTTTTAACTCAAATTCTAATCTTTTTGGCTGTACAAACTAGGAATTACTTTGACAATAGCTTTAAGTTAGGAATATGATAGCAGTTCTAGCTTGAGTTTTCGTCCCACCTATCTCCTGCTAATATGATGGAAGATGATTTAGCACCTACACGTAAGCACATGAATAGTGGGGTATGTAAACTTATAACTAATATGAATACTTTTAATCTTCTGGATAATTTAAAGTTATATGTGTGATGAACATCCTATAATAATAAAAAAAATAAAAAAAAAGAAAAAAAAAGAAGAAAATAAAATGAGTTTATTTTAAGTCTTCTTACTGAGTAACCGGGCCTCTTGCTTGGCAAGCAGCGAGTGTTCGTGTAAAAAGGTGAGGATGACTGAAATTAAACTCTGAATGACTAATTCGGCCTTGGAGCCTAGTTGACTTGAGTTATTAAGCCTGTTAGGGTGTCTTTACACCTAGTGCCCTGAGCCATCTGGATCGGAAGTCATTGGCCTAACACTCGCTACATGGGTTAGCTAGAAAGCTTAATAAGGCTAGATATTGCACAAGTCATTCTTCTTAGCATTCAGTCTGAAAAAAACTAAATAAATAAATAAATAAATCTGGGGTGTTCATTACCATTTAACTCTAGAAATTCTTAAAAATTGGAGCGATCATGTTGGAAGTAAGTGAAAGCTACTCATTTATATGATACTATCTTGCACCTCACTACATTCTTGACTTGTTAGCAGATAGATGGGGTGTAATGAAACTTAAGTTAGAGTCTACTTAAATATGATAGCAACAAGTCTCTATTGTCCTTGCAATTCTAGTTTCATACAATAATACTTGTTCAAATTTCAAGTTAAAAATTGGAAATCCCTGACTCATGAAGTTTGTGGGTAACTTCACTGTAAACCCTCACGAGACAACACTCGTCCGCTAGGGTAACCTAGGGGTTTAAAGGCTTATTGTACGTGCTAAGTGCAATCGTGATGCTCTACGAAAGTGGGTACGTATCTCAGTTTTATGTACTTAGCTTCAATAAAAAGTTGTGAGTTAGACTATATCTTTTGTGCCCTCATTTTATCGTTTGCTCGTTAATTGCTAGAGACTAGCAATAAGCTAGTTGGAAGGTGTGACGAGAGCACAAAAGTGCGATCTACATATCACCTAAATTAATGTTATTGCTAACTGATAATGATAAATTCACCGAGTTAATATTATATTTTTTTGTTTGGCACAGGTTAGTATAAATTAAAGTTTAAATACGCATTTGGTAGGGTTTAGAGGGATGCATCATGGCTCCAAACCGCGCGGGCCCAATCCTGCCATAATATGATCAAGCATAATTGCACCCAAACATCCGAGCCTGCATGCGATCTTCCAGTGATCCTCACGTTCCCTCCTTTTTGGATTAGCACCCGCACTCTTCCGGAATAGAGATTTCCACTCTCACTTCATCACAAAGAAAAAGAACTTTTTAACCTCCAATCCCATGAACAAAAGCTGAAATTACTATTTATTCCCAAAATTTCTATTCATGGCTGAAATCACTGTTCATATAAACAGTGTTCCGTGAAAACACTGTTCATATGAACAGTGTTTGAGATGAAACTGTTCATATGAATAGTGTTACATAAAAACACTGTTCATATGAACAATGTTTCAGAAATGCTCTTTTCTAATCAATGTTCTTCTTCCTCTCAGCTGCTTCTTTCGCCCGTTCCAGCCGTGTCCGAGCTGTCCGGATCCTGCATCCGAGTATCCCGCAGTGTTCTTCAGCCTCCCATGTCCATTTCGAGTCATGATCTCGCTTCCAATCTGGCATCCACGAAGCTCCAAGTGATCCCGCATCCAGCCATCATCCGGAACCACCGCTTCTTCCGCATCCATCCCAGGCATCCGTCTATAGCTCCTTCCCAAATCAGCGTATCACACATCGCGGCCAGCTCGTCCCCAACGCGTCTCCAGCCCCTCAACCGCGTGTCAACCGCGATCACAGCTCCATCCCAGCGTCTCTTCCGCGTCTCCTTCCTTACAAGATCAAAATCCCAGCTCTTCCGTGCCATGAACGTCCCAGCCGGCACATCCAAAGAAGGAAACCCACGGATCAGCCCATCCGCATTCATCTTCCGACCCAGCAATCTCCCAACAATCAAGCCATGATCAGCTCCATTCCGTGATCAACGTTCCCAGCTGTCTCCCGGAATCCCAGCGACTGCATTCTTCACACGGTGAAAATCCCAGCGCTCCGCAATCACGGTGCTGCCAGCTCGTCCCCAACGCGTCTCCAAGGGCTATAAGAAGAGTGGAAGAAGGCAGGAACAAAGGGGGGGTGCTCTCGACTGGGTGTTGAGCCAAAGAACAGGGGAGAGAGGGAGCTCGGTTCGGTGGGGAGAGAAGAAGAAACAGAGCATTGCTCTTTTCTTGAAAAGAAGAAAGAAAAAAATATATATATTCTATGTTGAAGTTCCATCGTGGGAGAGAGAAGGAGAAGAAAAGTGATTTGTTTTTCTTTGTTTTTCTTTGTTTTTCTTTATTTTATTTGCAAAAGAGAAGGAGTATTAGGCCTCTAATCTCCATTGTTATTTGTAATTGATTTTATTTTTATAAAATCTATCATTTCTTTTTCATGCAGTCATTGTTCTAGGTTCAGTTTAATTTTCCTTTTTTTTATGCAATCTTTTTAATATTTGCTTTATATACAATATATTAATTTTTTTTATGCAATCCGTGCTCTAGGTTTAGTTTAATCTCTGCAATTTATTCTGAAATTCTTAGTTTTAAAATAACTCTGAAATTAATCTTTGCTATTCGACTGGTGATTTTAATTCATATTCTGTCTTTAGAAATCGACCCCTACTCTGCATCCAATTTCAATTGCAAAGTTTTTTTTCTTCTCTTTGTTTATTTTCAATTAGAAAATATTCAACATCCCCGACGTAATTTTTTTCTTTTGTTTACAAAAATCGATTTTTGAATTTGAGTGAATGTTTAATTTTTTATGCAACTCCAACCGACTTCCTGTGGATCGACCTCTTACAACCACTATTCTTCGAGTAGAACAGGTAAGAGTAAAATTAATTTAAACTTTGTCTGTCGATTCTAACAACGATTTGTTTAGCATATTTTTAAGCAAACAGGAATCCGATAATAGTTTTTATTAATTACCATATATTTTCTCTTATTTCTACTGATTATTCTACAGACAAATAGCATACCTCGCTAGCTGCTAGTATGTTGGCCCAAATCAAGACAAATTTGTGTATTAGAGAAGGAAATTTGAATTTAATATAATAAAAATAGTAGTGAAATAGTAAATAGTATGCTGAGAAACTTAATGAGTAAAATTTGAATTCAATATAATTAATGAATCATAAAAGAGCTCTCTTCTCAAATTTTCTTTCCCAGTCTCATCTAGCAAACATAAAATGGTTTTGTGGTTACCACACATGAAATCGATAATATTGAAATACATAACTTGAATGTTAGAATCTTGCTAGAATGTTAGGGGCACAGCGCATCTTGCTTGAGGGAGATTCAGCTATCGTGATCGATTGGATTCGACTAGAAGAGCCGAGGAGGCGTGACAACCCTCTGTTGCATGACAACTGGAGGATGGCAGGCAATTGCAGGTTCTTTCAAGCCATACATGCATACTGTGAGGTGAACAGTACTGCGGATTGGGTCGCATCTTTTGCTACTTAGCATTCCAGCGAGGTCCTTTGGACACACCAGGGGGTCTCCACTCCATACTTCGTCATTTCTTGTCTCTTGGTTCTATTGATTCTAGTCAAGCTAGAGTAATGTAAGTAGCCGTTGTAAAAAAAAAAAAAGTTAGAATAATTGAGGCATTCAAATAGAGAGCTATTTTTTAATTTGATATGCTTGTTTAGTATTGCAATTCCAAAATAGTTTTATGGTCATTATAGAGCCGAATTAAATTTGGTCATAATATATTAATAATTAAAAAACAACCTATGAAAAAATTCATCTCCCATGGTTCAGATAATGACCATAGAATGGTTCTTTGGCCACAATAAGGAAAGCCACAAATTTTAACTATTAATATAATACAACTAATCTAGTAAATGTAAAATGGTCTTCGGGTTACTGCACATGCCACAACGTCCCTTATATGCCATGTCATCAAAATAAAAATATCTATTTGTTATGCTACGTCATCCCCTATATGCTGAGAGTAGTTCCGACAAAAAAAAAGAGGCCACATCATCACCAATCAACCATGTAGTCATCTATCTAAGTGGTTTATACATGTAGTCGGCTATGTAATAACTGGTTAATGCCAGCAGAAATTTTCGGTGAGAAAAAGTAACCGAAATCAGGAGGATGAACCATATTAAAATGGTGGCAAAATAATAGGAGACCAAATTTGAGTTTTTCGAAGTTTAGGAACTTGTTAAAAATCCAACCTAAACTTAGAGGGCTAAAAGCATAATTTATCCAATATAAAATTTAGATTTTACAACAATTAATAAACAAGAGGAACATGTTAGTGACTTTTACTTTTTACGGTTTACACTTTGATACCATAATAGTTTCATAATCACTAGATGGGAACATGAAATTTGGGTCACACTATAGTTAGCGAACTAGAAGGTGACCTCCCACAAAGAAAACAAAATTCTCATGCTTGATATAGGGACCGTTGAATGATAATATAAAGTTAAGGATGAAATTTAAATTTTAGCGTAGCTAATCATTTTTTTTTGCTTTCATATGGCAATCTTGGAATAGTCTCTTGGCCACCATATGTCGCAAATATATGACATGTAAAATTTATTAGAATAATTTGTGAACAAGAGGAAGATTATTTTTTAAATCAAATTTTTAATATTTTGCATTGTGATCTCAAAATAGTTCGAGGATCGTCTCATGATACTTGGCTGGAAATTTGGGAATGGTCGGTTAGTTATTTAATAGTTTTTTGCGTGACAATCCACAACGCAGGGTTCTAGTCGGCTGGTTAGCTCGTAGGCTTCATAGCTCTTTGAGTGATGCTCAGGTCAAGAGTTCGAGTTTCTTTGAACCCTAAAAAAAATCCGATGGTATTAATGGGCGATGAGGACAAACAACGCACCATGTGATGCAGGGCGCATCATGACTGTCAGATTATCATCTGACGATAACAGCGTATCTGAGCTCTTTCATTTTGAAGTTTTGTTTTAATTAATTACCATATATTTTCTCTTATTTCTACTGATTATTCTATAGACAAATAGCATAGCTTGCTAGCTGCTAGTATGTTGGCCCAAATCAAGACTAATTTGGGTGTCAGAGAAGGAAATTTGAATTTAATATAACGAAAATAGTAGTGAAATAGTAAATAGTATGCTGGAAAACTTAATCAATAAAATTTGAATTCAATATAATTAATGAAGCATAAAGAGCTCTCTTCTCAAATTTTCTTTCCCTATCTCATCTTGCAAACATAAAATGGTTTTGTGGTTACCATACATGAAATCGATAATATTGAAATACATAACTTGAATGTTAGAATCCTGCTAGAACGTTAGGGGCACAGCGCATCTTGCTTGAGGGAGATTCAGCTATCGTGATCGATTGGATTCGACTAGAAGAGCCGAGGAGGGGTGACAACCCTCTGTTGCATGACAACTGGAGGATGGAGGGCAATTGTAGGTTCTTTCAGGCCATACATGCTTACTGTGAGGCGAACAGAACTGCGGATTGGGTTGCATCTTTGCTGCTCAGTATTCCAGCGAGGTCTTTTGGACACACTAGGGGGTCTCCACTCCATTACTTCGTCATTTCTTGTCTCTTGGTTCTATTAATTGTAGTCAAGCTAGAGTAGTGTAAGCAGCCGTTATAAAAAAAAAAGTTAGAATAATTGAGGGATCAAATAGAGATCTATTTTTAAATATGATATGTTTGTTTAGTATTGCAATTCCAAAATAGTTTTATGGTCATTATAGAGCAAGATTAAATATGGTCATAATATATTAATAATTAAAAAACAACCTATGAAAAAATTCATCTCCCATACTTCAGATAATGACCATAGATTGGTTCTTTGGCCACAATAAGAAAAGCCACAAATTTTAACTATTAATATAATACAACTAATCCAGTAAATGTAAAATGGTCTTCAAGTTACTACACATGCCACAACGTCACTTGTATGCCACATCATCAAAATAAAAATTTCTATTTGTTATGCTACGTCATCACCTATATGCTGAGAGTAGTTCCGACAAAAAAAAGAGGCCACATCATCACCAATCGACCATGTAGTCATCTATCTAAGTGGTTTATACATGTAGTCGGCTATGTAATAACTGGTTAATGCCAGCAGAAATTTTCGATGAGAAAAAGTAACCGAAGTCAGCAGGACGAACCATATTAAAATAGTGGCAAAATAATAGGAGACCAAATTGAGTTTTTCGAAGTTTAGGAACTTGTTAAAAATCCAACCTAAACTTAGAGGGCTAAAAGCATAATTTATCCAATATAAAATTTAGATTTTACAACAATTAATAAACTAAAGGAACATGCTATTGACTTTTACTTTTTATGGTTTACACTTTGATACCATAATAGCTTTGTAATCACTAGATGGGAACATGAAATTTGGGTCATACTATAGTTAGCGAACTAGAAGGTGACCTCCCCCAAAGAAAACACATTTCTCATGCTTAATATGGGGACCGTTGAATGATAATACATGGTTAAGGATGAAATTTAAATTTTAACGTAGCTGATCATTTTTTTTCGCTTTCATACAGCAATCTTGGAATAGTCTCTTGGCCACCATATGTGTGGCAAATATATGTGAGAATGATAGTGTTATTTTGATGATTAACAAGCATTTAACAAGAGTATGTTATAAGTTAAATCGATACTTCATTTATAAGTTCATTACTCTCAGTATATTTGTATAAATTGATATAGATACATTTCATTGCTTATATGAATGAATCTAACCTTGAGATGCAGCAAAGTGTGGATTGAGTCGACCCAAAGGATGATTAGGTCGACCCCGGCACATCAAGAAATCATTTGGCACACTTTTGCAAAAATAGCACAGATGAACAGTGAGTTGGGTCGACCCAAGGAAAGCATGAGTCGACCCAAACATCAAGATCCTCAAACAACTCAGAAAATGGTTCTCTGGATTTACTGAGAGGGTCGACCCAAGAAGAAGTTGAGTCGACCCAAGTAAACCTTGAGTTGACCCAAAGAAAGGTTGAGTCGACCCAAGTGAAGAAAGGCTGAAATTCAAGATTCTGAATTTTCTGAAAGTTGGGTCGACCCAAGAAAAATTTGAGCTGACCCAAGGTTTGAGTCGACCCAAGAAAAGTTTGAGCTGACCCAAGGTTTGAGTCGACCCAAAGAAAGGTTGGGTCGACCCAAGGGAAGGAAGGCTGAATTTCAAGTTTCTGTATTTTCTGAGAGGGTCGACCCAAGGAATGTTTGAGTCGACCCAAGTGAAAGTTGGGTCGACCCAAGGACAGGTTGAGCCGACCCAAATACGGGCTGAAGCATAACGGCTAGTTCTGCAGATGTACTTTTTGTCCTTCCCAAGGTCAGTAACGGCTAGTTTTTCAAATCTAACCATTGGGGCTTGACCAAAGGATGTAGGAAGCTATTTAAAGGGGCACTATTCATCAGATAGAATAACTTTTGAAAGGAATATCAAAGAGTACACAAGAAAACAAAAGTGCCCTAATCTTCTTCATTCAAGAGCTTCATTCAAGAATCAAAGAAAGAGGTTGAGCAGATTCAAAGAGTCATCAAGAGCTCCATCCTCCCTTGAAGAGTGAAGCATCCTTGACAAAAAAGAGAGAAGCCACTTCAAAGCGATAAATATTTTCTAACTCTTCTTTGTAGTTAATATTGTTACATTTGCTCATTTAGGAGTTTGAATCTTTCTTTTTGTTTGTCAAACTATTTGTAAAGGTTGGTTGGTTAGCCCGCAAAACCAACGGGATAGGTTTTTGGTGAGCTCGGAAAACCAAAGTGTAAAGGTTCGTTGGTGAGCCCGTAAAACCAACAAAGATTCGTTGGTAAGCTTGTAAAACCAACAAAGGTTTTTGGTGAACCCGGAAAACCAAAGTGTAAAGGTTCGTTGGTGAGTCCGTAAAACCAACAAAGGTTTTTGGATTGTGAGCCCGGAAAATAATCCAACTGTAATCCGCGGGATTATAGTGAATTTCCAAGGGGTCGCTTGGGGAGTGGACGTAGGTGCTAAGGAGAGCACCGAACCACTATATATTGTTGTGTTTGTGTTGTGCATGTGCTTACGTTTATTCTTGCAATATCTTCCATCTTTGTTCTAGTTTAACTCATTCAAATAATTTAAGAAAGCATCCACCGCACTTAATTAAGAAAACTTTTAAAACACTAAAATTTAGAAGAAACCAATTCATCCCCCCCTCTTGGATTGTCACCTTGGGCAACAAGTGGTATCAGAGCAAGGTGCTCTAATAGTACTCATTGATCTCACAATCAAGAGTTAAAGATCATGACAACCCAAGTGGGATGTTCTATGAGTGAGGGACAATTAATTGATAGACCTCCACTATTTGATGGTATAAACTACACATATTGGAAAGCACGCATGCGCATTTTCATTCAAGCACATGACTACGATTTATGGAGTATCATAGTCAATGGGCTACACACAAACACTAATCATGATAAAGAAAGGGCTCAGCAAAATGCAAAAGCCATGAATATTCTATATTGTGCATTGGATGATAGTGAACTTAATAGCATATCTTTATGCATAACTGCTAAGGAAATATGGAATATGCTTGAAGTTAAATATGAATGCACTAACGTTTCTAGTGAATTTGAAACTAGTTCCGAAGAAGAAGAGTATCAAACTGAAACTGAAAATCTATGCTTTGTAGCACATGAAGATGAGGTATGTACTCGAACACAAAGTGATTTCTCATTCAAAAATCAAGTACATACTGAAGCTCAATCTGATTTTACATTTGATGAACTTCATGATGCTTTTTCTGATTTATACTTAGAATACAAGAAGCTTAATTTAAAAAATAAGAAGCTTAGTTTAAAGAATAAAAAGCTAAATCTGAAAATGTCAGAAGAAAGAAATTCTACCGTTGAAATGAAAGACAAATTAAATTTTGAGAATGAACATTTAAGGTTAAATTCAGAAGAATTAATTCAGAAAAATCAGAATTTAATTAAAGAAAATCAAAACTTAAGTAAAAAGGTTAACCAACTGAAATCTTTTATTAACAAATTCACTGTAAGTTCAGAAAGATTAAAAACAATGTTTGAAAGCCAACATGCTGATTTTGATAAATCAAAACTTGACTGGACTTCCTTACTTAACAATAAACCCCTAAATAAAAAGGTAATTAATTCACCAAGCAAACCATCAAATAAGATAACTTGTTTCAAATATGAAAAGAATAGGCATAAAAACTTTACCTATTGTTTCAATACAAGCAAATCAAATGATAAAATTATTACAATTAAACAGATTTGGATTCCAAAAGGAACCATATGCACTAACTCCCAAAGACCCAAGCAAGCTTGGGTACCTAAAATGAAAAACTGAGATTATCTTGCAAATGTGTCAAAGCAGCCCTTGAAGCTCATGTGAAACTCTTAATTGGGTGCCATGGCACGTGACTTATAAATAAATTTTATTTCATCATTTGTGAATGTAATTTAAATTGTCATTTTATGTCTTGATATGCTTAACTTTATAAATTCAGTTAGCCTATTGAATATTTATTAAATGCCTTGTATGTATGACAAATCTTATCTACACGATCCTAGCATGAAATTTTCTAGTGCTTGCATGATGATAAGAAAACAATGAATGAATATGTATAACTTTCTCCTTCAAGTTTTCAAAATCTAAATTTTCTCTCTAGTATAAATGATTGATGCTGATTTCATGCCTTCATGTTAAAACTTCATTGAGCATAATCATTGTATCCATGATTAATATCTTTCTCTAAAATTATCTCAAATTCTACTGATTAATTGTAACATGTCATGCTTAACTTGATCATAAAAATCTTTTAAAGCATGAATATTAATTCTTTTAAACTATCACTCATAAGTCAAAATAAAATCCTAATTGCTCTAAAAGAAGATTGCTCAACTCCCTGAAACATGATTATTAGTGTTGAAAACTAAATCATAATCAAAATTTTTGATAGAAACAACTGTTTAAGATAATTTGATTAAAACTCAACTTGTATATCTTATTGATAATTATCTTAAGCAAATAGAATCTAAGCTAAATTAATTCTGAAAATAAAAAAAAAAATTTGATTTGACCTTGATGAATCCTTCTATTGCCTCACATGCTTGTCCTTGAACCATTTTACTTAATGAAGTTATCTCTTTAGTTCAAGTGACTTGTGCTTGCTTATATTTAGGCAATCTCTTGAGTAAAGTGACTCAAATTCAATTATTATCATGTCTCATGTTGAGTCATCTAGTTAAGAAATATGTTGTATGAATGTTTTTGTATCCTAGAGAACCTAATGAATTGCCTTCAAGAAAAGAAAAAGATTTAGCTAATGATACAGGACTTATGAGCAAGAAATTTCAACTTGAAGGACACCTCGATGAAAGATACAATAAACATCCCCTTGCAAACAAAAAAAAGAGAGATTTTCTTCAGCCAAGGATGTAAAGAATTTAAAAGATATTTGGCTTGAAGAATGCTAAATGCATTGGTAATCTAAACCCTTCTCTTGTGAGTTAGTTGAGCAAAATTAATAGTCTGAAATTATATGGTAGCATGATTAAACATTTAATTGCTAACCTTCTTGATATCATGCTTCATTCTCATGCTAATGATAATTGTTTCATGGTATGATTAAATTGAAGTTCACTTTTGCCTGTATAATGCATAACCATGAAATACACAAATTTATGCCTCAAGTTTCTAATTCAAAATAACTTGTGATAAGCTATGAATCATTGGGCATAATGAAAATGCTGTTTGCATGATATATATTTATATGCAGCATATTAGATTAATTCTTTATTCTGCTCTTTCATGTAACTACTTGAAAATGACAAAAAGAGAGAGAGATAAAGAAAAAGAAAATGAACATTGCTCAGAAGAAGTAAAAGCTAAGTAAATACTCCAATCTTAAGTAAAAGCAGCGCAAGCATAATATATTCAGCATATTTGTGAGACTTGTGTGAACATTCTTTTGGAAGGGATAAAATCCGTAATTAATTATATTTAAATAGGGAGAGTTTGGAGTGAATATCTTGTTGCTAAAGAGAACAGTTTAACATTTCTACATTGCTCATTATAGGGATGGTGCCAATGGGGAGGCTAGTGGTAGTATCCGGCACTATTTGACCCAACTATTCGGTGTAGGGTATATTAGGGACGGCACAAGAGGGAGGCTAGTGGTAGTACCTCGTACCCCTTCCAACTCCACCGGATAGGGAGCAAATAGAGTATAGAGCATAAGAAGGTAAAAATGAAAGTATATAAGAAGAATCAAGTCAAATTTTTAATCACTTGAAAACACACTTTAAGGATGAAATCAGTACAAGATTATATTTAAATAGGAGGAGTTTATTTGAAAAGAATTGATTTTGATCATTGACATGCTTGCTCTTAATATTTTAATGCATGACTTAACACATAATATATTTTGCATATGGCATGATGTCTTGAATTATGGGTTCTCAATATTTTGTAATGCTCCATGCTTGGACAATTTGATTGAATGTTTGAAATACTACATAAAATTTTTATTTGGTATTATTGAAAAGAAATTTTAGAATTGTCGTTCACAATCATCTTTAAAATCTGAAAGTTGAATAAATTTGTAAAAAGGAGAAGAGAAGGATATCTCTATTTAGGCAAAATGAATTGATTTTGTTTTATCCTTCAACTTGCTTAACTTTGGTATATAATGTTCAAATTCATACCAAAACTCAACATAAATACAAATATTCTGAATATGCTCTTATATGTTTGAAATATGTGTTTTCAATCGTAATGATTTAAGATGAGCTACAATGTGAAGATACATATCTCAAATTACAACTTTGAAAGCCTCCTTGAGAATCTTTATGAAATTCAGAATCTGATTTTGTATAAAAGCTTAAACTCAATATGAATTTCTAGATAAAACTACAGCTTAAGAAAAATAGAATAATTCTGATGCCTTGATTGCTTGCCCTGATACGCATCTGAAACATATTATTTCTTATCTTCAAAGTGTACTAATATTAGTCTGAATGATGTGTCTTTCGATGATCTTGATTGCAAACAAATATTTTTAAATATGTGATTTTATTTTGATATTGAAAAGATTTATTGTGCTTCATATATACATTGCTGAAAAACTTTGATTAAGAAATTGAGTTCTATAAATATATATAATTCAATGATCATCTATATATTTTTTTTTTCCTCTCCTACATTATTAAAGACTTCTATCAAAATATATATGTATATATATATTATTAAAAGAGTGAATGATCTTAAGTTTAGAAATATTTCAGCTCACTCAAATGATTCTTAAAAGAAAGAAAATGTAAATGCTTTTGAAAGAATTTGAGCTTCAAATGAATTATTTTCTGATTAATATTTCAGTACATTTTCTCAAAGATTAAGAGGAAGCATAACTTGTTCTTAAAAGATTAAAAAGAGTGATTGCTATAAATTTTGAATAATTCTAGATCACTCTACATTCTTGATATCATAAAGTTTCAGTTTTATTCACGTTTATCATTAAAATCTGAAATTCAACAAAAGATAAGAATAATTAAAGAAGAATGCATCTTTTAAGGGAAAGCTTTAGATATTCAGTATCTTATCCTAAAGTTACTTTAATTTGATGCATACCTTGAATTTTATGGATTGATTTTGATGAATCTCCTTATATTGCAAGACTTGCTTTAATTATATAATAAGTTTATACCTTGAGATGAGTTCTATAAAGGTTGTCTTATCTCAAACCTTGAGTCTTATGAAAATAAAATATATTTTCGAGATTGACAATTTTATTGAACAAATTCTAAAACTCTCAAATGGAATGATTAATTAAGGGGGAGAAAGAAAATTTCAGAGGGAGAGATCATATAGAACTTAATCATGTAAATTCACAACTAAAGATGAGAGAAAGAATACTAAATGTAAAGTGGTATTAAACTTTGTGCCTCATTGAATATCTTTTGAAAGTTGGATTTTCATCTGTACTTAATTGGTAAATCACTTGTTTTGAAAACTAAGTGAAAAGGATTTCATTTGTCTTAGTATTGGAAATTTACTTTGGAATCTACTAATGAGCTCTTATTGGCTTGCACTTTAGTGTTTCAATCATGAGCCAATTCATTTTAATTGATTTTGATGATATGATCTTTAAAGGAGTAAAAGAAAGTCTTTAAGAGAGCTTTCAAAGAACTTTCAAAGCCCTGAATTTTATGTATCCTACATTGCATAAATTCATATTTTGGTATCTATGCTCCAATACTTTTATATTATGAAAGAACTTTGAAGTCATTAAGAATTAAGGATTCAACATAATCTTATGTTTTTCGAGTATATAAGTTTTGATCTTTATCTGCTCTTATACTATACTCTAAAAATTAATTAGATTGCTCTCATGTTGCTATATACTTAATATATTAAAAAAAAAAGGTATTGAAGTTTCATTCGTGCTTTCTTTGAATATTATTCTTGATACTCCTTGAAATAACTTGAAAAAGATTCCATCTACACTTGATTTCAAAACTATCTTTGGAATCTACATTTAGAGATCACTTCTGGCTTATATCCTAAATATCTCATTCCTAAAGCCAAACACATAGAAATAAGATATGATTTTATTAGGGATCATGTGCAAAATGGAAACATATGTATTGAGCATATATGCACTGAAAAACAATTAGCCGACATATTCACAAAACCCTTGAGTGAAGATAGATTCTGCACGCTAAGGAGAGAATTAGGTATATGTGATCCTTTTTATTGAAGAAATATAAAAGGGAGCAAGTAGTCTCATGATACATTCCTCCAATTTCTAAAAATCCATGAAACATGAGTCAAACTTGTTATCTATAGATTTCTTACTCATGTATCATTGTCCCAGAAAGAATTTATAAGGATTGGAAGCAAGGAAAATTTTTAGAAGCAAAAAGGAAGAGAAAAGAAAAATTCTGCACTTGGGTCAACCCAACCCAGAATAGGGTCGACCCAACGTTGAGTCGACCCAAGAAGTTTCTTGAGTCGACCCAACGTCGGGATCCCACTGTTAAAAGGGGGACCCGTGAGCTATCTAGGGCACTGTTTACCCTTTGTCCTCTTCCGAAAACCTTATTTTCCACTCTCAAATCTTCTCCAATCATCTCCAAACAGTAGATTACTTCAGATCTTGGAGAAATGGGACCCGAGAGAGCCGTAGCCAAGCGATCCGGGAGAGTCTCACGATCTTGTTTAGAGACTAGGATATGTATCTAGTTCTCATATGTATTTGGTGGTTATCATGCATCTTTAAACTTTGATTGAGGAATATTGTATTTGCTTTTGCTTTTGATATACTAAAATGTTCCTATTTTGATCAATGAAGTTTGAAGTTTGGTATTTATTGCATCTTTTCCCATGTACCTATTTGATGATAACAAAAAGGGGGAGAAGTAAAGAAAGAGTAATAGGGGAGAAGTAAAGATATCTTTAGAGTAAATAGAGTAACAAAAAGGGGGAGAAGTAAAGAAAGAGTAATAAGAGGAGAAGTAAAGAAAGAAAGAGAAATAATTTGTAAAACAAATAGAAAATCATATAGGAAAGCATATACATCCAAGGGGGAGCAATTTGCAACAATGAAAATGATCAACTCAAAAATTTATATCAAATTTCAGAATTTGGCACACATAATTTCAGAATTTGGCACGCACCTTTCACACCTCGATACATAATCTGAAACTCATGTTTTATCTCAAATTTTTGGAGTTTCATCTTTAATGAATTATAAATGAAAGGGGGAGTAACTCAAAAAGTCAAATTGGCAACATTTAAATGATATAGGGGGAGACTTCACTCTTATATATGAAAAGCTGAAATTCAGCAAGTTAAGCCCTTTTCAAAAACTGATTTTAAGATAAGTATCAATAGGCTCATACTCTTTATTTTGTAATCATCAAAAAGGGGGAGATTGAGAATGATAGTGTTATTTTGATGATTAACAAGCATTTAACAAGAGTATGTTATAAGTTAAATCGATACTTCATTTATAAGTTCATTACTCTCAGTATATTTGTATAAATTGATATAGATACATTTCATTGCTTATATGAATGAATCTAACCTTGAGATGCAGCAAAGTGTGGATTGAGTCGACCCAAAAGATGATTAGGTCGACCCCGGCACATCAAGAAATCATTTGGCACACTTTTGCAAAAATGGCACAGATGAACAGTGAGTTGGGTCGACCCAAGGAAAGCATGAGTCGACCCAAACATCAAGATCCTCAAACAACTCAGAAAATGGTTCTCTGGATTTACTGAGAGGGTCGACCCAAGAAGAAGTTGAGTCGACCCAAGTAAACCTTGAGTTGACCCAAAGAAAGGTTGAGTCGACCCAAGTGAAGAAAGGCTGAAATTCAAGATTCTGAATTTTCTGAAAGTTGGGTCGACCCAAGAAAAATTTGAGCTGACCCAAGGTTTGAGTCGACCCAAGAAAAGTTTGAGCTGACCCAAGGTTTGAGTCGACCCAAAGAAAGGTTGGGTCGACCCAAGGGAAGGAAGGCTGAATTTCAAGTTTCTGTGTTTTCTGAGAGGGTCGACCCAAGGAATGTTTGAGTCGACCCAAGTGAAAGTTGGGTCGACCCAAGGACAGGTTGAGCCGACCCAAACACGGGCTGAAGCATAACGGCTAGTTCTGCAGATGTACTTTTTGTCCTTCCCAAGGTCAGTAACGGCTAGTTTTTCAAATCTAACCATTGGGGCTTGACCAAAGGATGTAGGAAGCTATTTAAAGGGGCACTATTCATCAGATAGAATAACTTTTGAAAGAAATATCAAAGAGTACACAAGAAAACAAAAGTGCCCTAATCTTCTTCATTCAAGAGCTTCATTCAAGAATCAAAGAAAGAGGTTGAGCAGATTCAAAGAGTCATCAAGAGCTCCATCCTCCCTTGAAGAGTGAAGCATCCTTGACAAAGAAGAGAGAAGCCACTTCAAAGCGATAAATATTTTCTAACTCTTCTTTGTAGTTAATATTGTTACATTTGCTCATTTAGGAGTTTGAATCTTTCTTTTTGTTTGTCAAACTATTTGTAAAGGTTGGTTGGTTAGCCCGCAAAACCAACGGGATAGGTTTTTGGTGAGCCCGGAAAACCAAAGTGTAAAGGTTCGTTGGTGAGCCCGTAAAACCAACAAAGGTTCGTTGGTAAGCCCGTAAAACCAACAAAGGTTTTTGGTGAACCCGGAAAACCAAAGTGTAAAGGTTCGTTGGTGAGTCCGTAAAACCAACAAAGGTTTTTGGATTGTGAGCCCGGAAAATAATCCAACTGTAATCCGCGGGATTATAGTGAATTCTCAAGGGGTCGCTTGGGGAGTGGACGTAGGTGCTAAGGAGAGCACCGAACCACTATATATTGTTGTGTTTGTGTTGTGCATGTGCTTACGTTTATTCTTGCAATATCTTCCATCTTTGTTCTAGTTTAACTCATTCAAATAATTTAAGAAAGCATCCACCGCACTTAATTAAGAAAACTTTTAAAACACCAAAATTTAGAAGAAACCAATTCACCCCCCCCCCCCCCCCCTCTTGGATTGTCACCTTGGGCAACAATATGGCATGTAAAATTTATTAGAATAATTAGTGAACAAGGGGAAGATTATTTTTTAAATCAAATTTTCAATATTTTACATTGTGATCTCAAAATAGTTCGAGGATCGTCTCATGATATTTGGCTGAAAATTTGGGAATGGTCGGTTAGATATTTAATAGTTTTTTGCGTGACAATCCGCAACATGGGGTTGTGGCCAGCTGGTTAGCTCGTAGGTTTCATAGCTCTTTGAGTAATGCTCAGGTCGAGAGTTCGAGTTTCCTAGAACCCTTAAAAAAAATTCGGTGGTATTAATGAGCGATGAGGACGAACAACGCACCATGCGATGCAGGGCGCATCACGACTATCAGATTATCATCTGATGATAACAGTGTATCTGAGCTCTTTTATTTTGCAATTTTGTTTTTATTAATTACAATATATTTTCTCTTATTTATATTGATTATTCTACAGACAAATAGCATACCTCGCTTGCTGCTAGTATGTTGGCCCAAATCAAGACTAATTTGGGTGTCAGAGAAGGAAATTTGAATTTAATATAATGAAAATAGTAGTGAAATAGTAAATAGTACGCTAAAAAACTTAATCAGTAAAATTTGAATTCAATATAATTAATGAATCATAAAGAGCTCTCTTCTCAAATTTTCTTTTCCAGTCTCATCTAGCAAACATAAAATGGTTTTTTGGTTACCATACATGGAATTGATAATATTAAAATACATAACTTGAATGTTAGAATCCTGCCAGAATGCTAGGGGCACATCGCATCTTGCTTAAGGGAGATTCAGCTATCGTGATCGATTGGATTCGACTAGAAGAGCCGAGGAGGGGTGACAACCCTCTGTTGCATGACATCTGGAGGATTGCAGGCAACTGCAGGTTCTTTCAAGCCGTACATGCATACTGTGAGGCAAACAGAACTGCGGATTAGGTCGCCTTTTTTGCTGCTCAACATTCCAACAAGGCCCTTTGGACACACCAGGGGGTCTCCACACCATTACTTAGTCATTTCTTGTCTCTTGATTCTATTGGTTGTACTCAAGATAGAATAGTGTAAACAGCCATTGTAAAAAAAAAAGTTAGAATAATTGAGGGATCAAATAGAGATCTATTTTTAAATTTGATGTTCTTGTTTAGTATTACGATTCCAAATTAGTTTTATGCTCATTATAGAGCAAGATTAAATTTCGTCATAATTTATTAATAATTAAAAAACAACCTATGAAAAATTCATCTCCCATGCCTCAGATAATGACCATAGAATGGTTCTTTGGCCATAATAAGGAAAACCACAAATTTTAACTATTGATATAATTCAACTAATCCAGTAAACGTAAAATGGTATTCGGGTTACTACACATGCCACGTCGTCACTTATAGGCCACGTCATCAAAATAAAAATTTCTATTTGTTATGCTACGTCATCACCCATATGTTGAGAGTAGTTCCGACAAAAAAAAAAAAGATGCCACATCATCACCAATTGACCATGTAATCATCTATCTAAGTGGTTTATTGTACATGTAGCCGGCTACGTAATAACTGGTTAATGCTAACAGAAATTTTTAATGAGAAAAAGTAACCGAAATTAGGAGGACGAACCATATTAAAATAGTGGCGAAATAATAGAAGACCAAATTTGAGTTTTTTGAAGTTTAGGAACTTGTTAAAAATCCGACCTAAACTTAGTGGGCTAAAAGCATAATTTATTCAATATAAAATGTAGATTTTAGAACAATTAATAAACTAGAGGGAATATGTTATTGACTTTTACTTTTTATGGTTTACAGTTTGATACCATAATAGTTTCATAATCACTAGAAGGGAACATGAAATTTGGGTCGTACTTTAGTTAGCGAACTAGGAGGTGACCTCCCACAAAGAAAACACATTTCTCATGCTTAATATAGGGACCGTTGAATGATAATATACAGTTGAGGATGAAATTTAAATTTTTACGTAGTTGATCATTTTTTTTTTTCGCTTTCATATAGCAATTTTGGAATAGTCTCTTGGCCACCATATGTGTGGCAAATATATGGCATGTAAAATTTATTAGAATAATTAGTGAATAAGAGGAAGATTATTTTTTAAATCAAATTTTTAATATTTTACATTGTGATCTCAAAATAGTTCGAGGATCGTCTCATGATATTTGGCTGGAAATTTGGGAATCGTCAGTTAGATATTTAATAGTTTTTCGCATGACAATCCACAACACGGGGTTGTGGCTAGCTGGTTAACTCGTAGGTTTCATAGCTCTTTGTGTAATGCTCAGGTTGAGAGTTCGAGTTTCCTTGAACCCTAAACAAAATCCGGTGGTATTAATGGGCGATGAGGACGAACAATGCACCATGTGATGCAGGGCGCATCACGACTGTCAGATTATCATCTGACAATAACAGCATATCTGAGCTCTTTTATTTTGCAATTTTGTTTTAATTAATTGCAATACATTTTCTCTTGTTTTTACCGATTATTCTACAGACAAAAAGCATACCTCGCTTGCTTCTAGCACGTTGGCCCAAATCAAGACTAATTTGGGCGTCAGAGAATGAAATATGAATTTAATATAATGAAAATAGTAGTGAAATAGTAAATAGCATGCTGAAAAACTTAATCAGTAAAATTTGAATTAAATATAACTAATGAATCATAAAGAGCTCTCTTCTCAAATTTTCTTTCCCAGTCTCATCTAGCAAACATAAAATGGTTTTTTTGTTACCATAAATAGAATCGATAATATTGAAATACATAACTTGAATGTTAGAATCCTGCTAGAATGTTAGGGGCACAGCGCATCTTGCTTGAGGGAAATTTAGCTATCGTGATCGATTGGATTCGACTAGAAGAGCCGAGGAGGGGTGAGAACCCTCTGTTGCATGACAACTGGAGGATGGCAAGCAATTGCAGGTTCTTTCAGGCCATATATGCTTACTGTGAGACGAGCAGAATTGCGGATTAGGTCGCATCTTTTGCTGCTCAGCATTCCAGCGAGGTCCTTTGGACAAACCAGGGGGTCTCCACTCCATTAGTTCGTCATTTCTTGTCTCTTGGTTCTATTGATTGTAGTCAAGCTAGAATAGTATAAGCAGCCATTGTAAAAAAAAAAAGTTAGAATAATTGAGGGTTTAAATAGAGATCTATTTTTAAATTTGATATGCTTGTTTAGTATTGCAATTCCAAAATAGTTTTATGGTCATTATAGAGCAAGATTAAATTTGGTCATAATATATTAATAATTAAAAAACAACCTATGAAAAAATTCATCTCAAATGCTTCAGATAATGACCATAGAATGGTTGTTTGGCCACAATAAGGAAAACCATAAATTTTAACTATTAATATAATTCAACTAATCCAGTAAATGTAAAATGGTTTTCGGGTTACTACGCATGCCCCGTCGTCACTTGTATGCCATGTCTCAAAATAAAAATTTCTATTTGTTATCCTACGTCATCACCCATATGCTGAGAGTAATTCCGACAAAAAAAAAGGGATGCCACATCATCACCAATCGACCATGTAATCATCTATCTAAGTGGTTTATTATACATGTAGTCGGCTACGTAATAACTGGTTAATGCCAGCGAAAATTTTTGATGAGAAAAAATAACCGAAATTAGGAGGACGAACCATATTAAAATAGTGGCAAAATAATTGGAAACCAAATTTGAGTTTTTTGAAGTTTAAGAACTTGTTAAAAATCCGACCTGAGGGCTAAAAGCATAATTTATCCAATATAAAATTTAGATTTTAGAACAATTAATAAACTAGAGGGAACATGTTATTGACTTTTACTTTTTATGGTTTACACTTTGATACCATAATAGTTTCGTAATCACTAGATGGGAACATGAAATTTGGGTCATACTATAGTTAGTGAACTAGAAGGTGACCTCCCACAAAGAAAACACATTTCTCATGCTTAATATAGGGACCGTTGAATGATAATATATAGTTAAGGATGAAATTTAAATTTTAACGTAGCTGATCATTTTTTTCGCTTTCATATGGCAATCTTGGAATAGTCTCTTGGCCACCATATGTGTGGCAAATATATGGCATGTAAAATTTATTAGAATAATTAGTGAACAAGAGGATGATCATTTTTTAAATCAAATTTTTAATATTTGACATTGTGATCTCAAAATAGTTTGAGGATCGATATGCATGACGATCCATTTTGTGCATTGTTATAACTAATGAAATAAAGAGTGACCCGCAAAAACATATTTTTCGCATTTCATTTTGCGACCATCGAATGGTTTACTAATCACTACATAGAAGAATACAAGTTTTAAATCTTAATATGAATCATGAAGTAAAGAGTAATCTGTGATCAGAGTTCCTTTATATTCTCAGGTAGCAACCTTAGAATCATTTTTATAGTCACTATATTTGTAATTAAGTACAGAAATACAAAATATCATCCCAGGAGAGGAATATCAGCAATCTGGAAGGCCTTATGCGCTGCTTCAAAATGGGCATACCAGTCGGACAAATTGATGATGGTTTGAGAAGTAATGTATCACAAGACCAATTGATCTCAAAGTATTCCAGTTCTCTATCAGAAGGATTGGAAGGTTCCTCATCTGCTCGATAGGGATAAATCTTGGAACTGCGGCCAGCTGTATCAAATAATTCCAGAGGAGATTGCTATGCAAGTTATGTCCATTGCAATACCAAAGTATCCAAAGGAAGATAGGATATTTTGAAGCAGATGATGGGTTCGGACTGCATTATACTTGAGGGAGACTCGACCACAATGATAAAGTGGATCTAGGTCTGGGTTCTTGATGCGAGTTCGAGTTTGCTGCTACGTGATGTTCGCAATCTTTTAGACAAGGATAGCCTCTCGTGGGACACACACACGTCTACAGGGAGGCAAACAGTGCGGCCGACTGGGTGACCTCTTTTGCGGCTCACCACTCAGGATAATTCATCTAGGGTGACCATGCATCTGTGCCCTAATCTTTGCGTTATCTGCTATTTTCTGATTTTGTTGGTTGTACCCACGTCCGGCACGTATGAGCTGCCGCTGTACCAAAAAAAAAAAAAAGAAAAGAAAAAGGGGGGGAGGGGTAGGCTGATTTGGTAACATTGCCAAAGATAAAGCTAACATAGAAATTGTGTTGATTAGAGAACTCCCCTATAATGGCATGTTATCAATTTATCCCACCTAAGCTTTGTTTTGAGTGGTATATTTCCATTATGCAACGGTACAAAATAGATCTATGGGGGATCAATTTTTTTTTTATAGAATTTGCATGAGTTTTAAGAGTCATATGGTTACAAGCTTCTAATCCCTATATAATTATCAATAATGAAATAATTATATAGAAATTTAGCTCTAAATAGCTCGATATTGATAAAATTTGTTTGGAAGGAAATTCAGCAACTATGATCATATGGACCACTAGAAACTGCAAGACATCTTCAAATTTAGATACTCATGTTCACCCCTTGCTTTCAGCCTCGCATGTCTACAGAGAAGCGAATTAGCTGGTTAATCGTCTTGCAAGTCTGGGTTTGATTAAGAATGGAGATTTTGATTCTACTCCCGCACTGCTATAGCAAGCCATAAACTCAATTATGGCTGATGCTTCTTTTCATAGACTCTAGTTTTTATTTCTCCTATTTGCTTTCTTTTTCTTTTTCTTTTGGGGTCGAATAACCTTCTTTGTACTGCCCACTTCAAGCGCTCTCTGCCTCGAGTGCAATCTTTTGCTCTATTTCTAAACATTCCTTCCTACTATGGTTCCTTCAGAGAACCTTCCTTCGCTATTTTTTATAATCTCATATTGATATATAAGGGTTAAGAACTTACAAACAAATTAATATTGCAAGATAATGACTATAATTAATAAATTTTTATATTTTATTTTAGGAAAGATGGAGGTAGCTGGGCAGTTGGGGGATGATCCGTTGGATATTTAATAAATTTTCGCGTAAGCATCCACAACTCGGGGTGGTGGCGCAGCTGGCTAGCGCGTACGTCTCATACCTCTTCGAATAATCCTGAGCACTTGAGTTCGAAATTCAATCATCCCAAAAAAAAAATCAGTGATATTAATGGGCAATGAGGACAACAACGCTCCCTGTGATGCAGGGCGCATCACGACCATCAGATTATCATCATCTGATATCAGCGTTTCCGAGCCCTTTTGTTTTAATTAATTACACGTTTCTGAGCTCTTTTATTTGGCCCTTTTGTTTTAATTAATTACAATATATTTTCTCTTATTTTTACCGATTATTCCGCCGACAAATGCCTCGCTTGCTGCCGGTAAATGCACCTCGGGCAACCCTGCTCCTTCGCCTCCGGGTCGAACGGAATGGCTTCCTCGTCCTCGTCTTCGTCGCATCGGGCTGCCTCCGGGGCGGAGGACTCTAGACTCGAACTCGCCAAAAAGGTTTGCTTCGAAGCTTTCTTCTTTTCGATGGTGTCTCTCTTTGATAGTACTTTTCTCGCCCGATCGTGAGCAGTTTTGTTATCACCGTGGAATGGCATGCGCGGCGGCCGCTGATGCTTCTTCTCCCTCTTCTTGTAGATACGAAGCCATGAGGTCGCAATCGCGGAAATGAACAGCCTCGCGCCGTCTCGAGTGAGTCTCTCCAAATCCCCCCGTCGCCTTCTTTCTTTCCTCGAACTCTATCTTGAGAGTTTTGGTAGCGATGATTCTTGAACGATGGGTTGAATTATTGTCATGGATTAATCTATCAAGAAAACCCGAAAGCATGGATGGACGATCAAAAGGTACAAATCTTTTTGATGGGAATACTAGGGTTATTGAGTCACCCTAGGGTTTTAGATATCAGGATTCTGAGGTTATGGTATAGGTTTTAGCTCCGTCTGAGATAATTGAGGTTTTGATGTTATGGTATTTGGGATGTTGAGAGATATGGTGAGCAATACTAAGTTTTACCTTGACGTCCACCTTATTTCTGATGATAATCCCCTTGTATCCTGGTGCTTCCATCAACGGATGTTTGTACCTCTCGAGCTATCTGTATTTCATATGCCTAAAAAGATTCATGGTTTTTTAAAAATGTTATGAACCCTAAAATTTATCTTTTAGGTAATCTTCTGTTGGTACATGGAGAGAAAAAAAGATGCTTTTGTGATGTAAGATATTGTTGCTCAACATGTTTTCAGAATATGAAATCTATAATCCATTACCATAGATGTTTGATAGATTTGAAATTATCTTGATTCAATTACAAGAACCATCATATCTTCATGCAAATTGATTGTGTGTTCGGCAAATCTAGAACAGTGACCTGTAAGCCTATGGCAGCTTTATCTCACATCATCTCAGGTTAGTACCACCAGGAGCCTATTAGAGTTGTCGAGCCTGCCAAGCTATACATAATCCCAAAATAATTTTTCCCTTATTTCTCATGATCTAAAATACCGACCTTTTTTCTACCTATCATAAACTTTTCTCAGAGCCAGAATTCATTAACAAAAACATTTAAGTGCCTACTTGCATCGTCATCTCCATTCTTTGTGCAAGAAATCAATCTTGTTGGTCTACCTTTCTAGTATGAAACTTATAATTTTTGTCAGATAATTTCTTTCTGTTTCCTACTCTTCGTTAGCTGCATAAACTGACGCATCTGTTTTATTCCAGAACATATTGTGCATTTTTATGAATCACTTTTGTTGTTATAAGTTATTATAACTATTCCAAAATTCATTCGACATCCTCCTTGCCTTAAGAATTTAATGAATAGATTTGAACTTAATAAACCCCATATTCCCATATTTTCAAACTGTAATCATTATCCATTGGACATTGAACCTTAGGTCCATTTACTTTTTCTGACATCCTCTCTTTTGCTTTAACATCTGTTGAAGACATTTTTTTTTAAATCTCTCCAATAAGTTCAAACATCAGCTTCTGGTACAGCAAGTATCTTCTGCATCTTTGTATGCTGTATAATATGGGCATCGTTCATGAGTATTCTACCATTTCCACTTTTCATACAATATGTTACCCTAATTCCTTCTTTTATTATGTTTTCACTTTATAACACAAGAAGCGTTACTTCACCTAAAAAGAAACTTGAAACTGTTAACTAGAGTTCAAAATTTCAGTTTTTCTTTTGCCATGGTACCTTCCCTTTTCTGACCTTATATAAAATTCTGATTGAGGAAAATTGTATGAGAACAATTAATATATGGCTATGCCATGAACTTCTCCAATATACTGCCAGTATTTGTTGATATATTGGATATTGGGGTTTATATTGATTGAGAAATATGATGTATTCAGCAAAACATTGTCATGCCATAAGGGAGACCAAGGTAAAGAGGTATATCGGTTGAGTGACTGCTATTGGGTTTGTAAATTGACTAAACAACCACATTGTCGCATTTGAATGGAGCACCATTCACACACTTGATCATGACATGCAAATAATCTGCATGCATATTAGAAGATAATAAATCCTTGTGCTATGTTTCTTTATCCACCAATTATCTGCTTTAAGTGGCCATATCAATAAGATAACAAATGAAGCCAGATTGTACTGCAGACAAATCCACTTATATTAGTCATTGCTAAGGGCCCAGTTACCATGAGATGAGTTTATATCCAGTATCATTGTATTGCATTTTGATTAATTGCTAACAAAGTTCCTCTTTTTTCCAGTTGATATTATCAATCAATGAATAAAGAGTTCCATATATATTCTTCAATTTCATTTTTATTTCTGACGACAGCATATGTAAAATTTGGCTTGTTTCATCTGATGACTTTGTAACCACAGGCTGTATACCAGAAAAATGGCAATATCTTCTTCCGTAAAAATAACAAGACAGCAATAACTTTTGAACAGAGTAAGCATATCTGGATGCCTATTCATGATACTTCATTGTTCTCATATAGTCTTTCTGTTTCTCTTGCATTGTCTAACTATGTTAGTTATATGCTGGCCAGAACAACTTGACTTGGCCAAATCTCAGTTACAAAAACTGAATGCAGCTTGATGCCTTGGTGTTTGTAAGAAGTCTGACCAAGGTATGGTATTTTCTTGACTTCCTGATGTTTCTTATAAAAATTGTTGACGATGCATGTATCTGTTAGTGATTCCAAACATGATACATCACTAGTATTATTTATATAGTTGGTTGAGACACCTAGAAATGTAGGTGTCGGGCTCAGCTCAAACTGATTCAATTGTTTTATTTGGTGAAATTGAATTTTATTTTCATGGTCATATTTAATACAAATGTATACATACATATATACATCTACGTGTGTGCACGTGCTGGTGTGCATGTTCGCACATGGTCTGCAACTTATGCAGAATATGTTTATGGCACAGGACCTGGTTTCCTTGTTACAACTTAGAAGACCAAGGTTTAAATCTCATTCAAAGCAGAATCTTGCTCTATTTTAGTTTTTCTTTTATTAGTGTGTGTCCGTATGTCTAGAAAAATATTTTTCTGACCATTCCAACTTCTGATTTCTCCAACCAGCCAGTTGGAGTATTGCATGTATGTGTGTCCAGCCAGCGAACTTCTAATTGCTCTAACCAGCCAGTTATGTTGATTAGTTTGAAGCTGAACCTGTCAGGTCATATGAGTTTAGGAAATTACCCAGTTTGATGTTAGGCCATCTATAAACTCCATCCTGGTTCTAATAGACTTAATTTAACTGGATGATATGTTTAGTTATTAGCAACATTTGTTGTAGGATTAACAAATGTGTGCATACACTAAAGGCATAGAAAGCTGTATATGTTGTCGCACACTTTATGAATTTTTTATGTGTCGGACAATGACAACTTATGTGAGAAGGCCTAGAATTCTACTCGAGACGATGATAATGTATGCAAGAACCAACACAATATAATTTATAAACTAACTATTGTGGGTTTTTTGTACGATCACATAATATTTATATTGGACTTGCTATCAAGATGGATGATGTCATGGACTGGACTGAAATCTTCCTCTTATCTTGGTGAGCGAGATGGAAAGTAAAATACACCAATAGGGACTAACAATTTGAATTGTATGACTCCTAAATGATTATATGGCTCCTTATGAAGTCCTTGTGCAATGAGAACTTTAATAGCACCTAAGATTAGTAAGAGGCACCTGGATCCAACTAAATGAGGCTTTTAGCAATTTTCATGCATTTTTGCTTTATTTACCAGCCAAGACTAGTACTATTTTGACATTTGTTAATCCTCACTAAAAGATGCATAATCTAACATAGATCTACACTCATGTGCATGTGTTCTGTATGCTATGGGACCGTATCTATAACTTTCTTTAAAATCCATGGACAAAAGAGGGCCAGTGGGCCCTGCTTGTAATTTGGCAATCCACTCATGAGCTGACTGCCTAGGTCTCATCCTAATCTTGATCTTACCCCTCCTAAGGTTTTTAATTAATGGTCATTAATCTGCTATAGCCATTTTGGAGGCCTCCTATCATACTATGCTATACACAAGTATTGGAGCTATCTTACCCGCTTTCTCATCTTAATGGACTGTTTTACCTTTTCACTCTTGATTAGATCAAGTTGATACTTTTAATTTCAAATATTTACAATAAAATATATTATTTTGTGAACAGTGAGCTAATTGAATAATATTAATATTTCCCATTATTTTCTATTATGACAGATAATAGTGTTCATTATAACTTCAACTGTTATTTCTAAAAAAAATCAATGAAAGGCTTGATCACTTGAATGACAACAATTATTTATGGTAACAATTTTGAGTGGGCTTCTGGTTAAGGATATTAACATTGTCAAAACCTTGTTCTTTGCTCGTCTGTGTGGGCTGCTCTTCTACTTTTTGTTCTTCTGTTTCTTGGATAGCGGCAGTTATAACATGGAGGCCATTAGACAGCCATGAGAATTGGATTTGGATAAATGTGTAGGTATGTAAATCAATGTAAAGGAGTAAAAATAGATATCAGGACATGCAGGAAAAAAATTAACTCCATTATGTGTTTGGTATAATAGAAAACATTAATAAAATACTATTTTTAAGGTGTTTCAGTGCTCATGTTCCTTATCAAACTCCAAAAAAGTTGTGGTAGTAGCAACTTTGCAAAGTTAATTTAGTACCTGTACCAAGCTACAGAAGCAATATAAACCTACTGCTAATTTTGCTATGATGTGTCAATGTCATTGTTAGAAGGACCAACTATCCATCTGTCCCAAAAAAGTGCAGCCAAAGAATTTGATAAGTAATCTAAGGTTTGAGCATATGTCCGACTTGCAGATGCATATACAATGTCGATTCTTTGAGGTGGAGACAAGAATCTGTATAACATAGATGATGACTTTTGTAAGGGTCTTGGATATTCCTGGATGTGTTTCATGTACAAACGTGTAGACATATTATGTAAAGTACATGTATACATACATACACACATACATATGTATGTGCGTACAAACATAACATTAGATAATAGTCATTATTTAAAATTAATATTCTTTAAATTTGAATATCTATTTTAATGAAGATTCATGTTAAACAATTTAAAGATATCTATAAATCTTTCATCCTATGAGAAAATGTAACATGCATTCACATTTTTTTCACATTTTCCCATTTTCTTTTGTCTAAGATCACCATATTCCTGCTAAATTTGAACATTCTAATGTGGTCCTTGTTTCAAAGAATCAAAGTTGTTCCAGTTGAAGTCTCTCAGAATCATCTTTGAGCATCATGTTTTGAATATGAAACTTTGAGCCTAAAAGACCATTTCTAATAATTGATCTAAAATTTCCATATCATAATTATCGATAATTATGGTTTCTTTATTTTAATGTTTTTCCAAGCATAATCCTACGATCTCTTCTCAAGACTGCAATCCATATTTTTAGGGCAATATCTTGGAAGTTTCTCCATGATATTCCTAGAAAAAAATTTTATTTCACACAACCAAGCAATTCTGCTAGTACCCAGCTAGCATTAATTGATTTAGGCCCCATAGATCTAGGCTCTGGCCATCCTTTTAATAATCCATTGAAAGTCTAATCATGTTATTTTGGACTGAAATAACATTTTGATATAACACGATCTTTTTTAGGTGGATCACTTTTGAATATCAAGGTAACGAAGTTTCTTTATAATACTGATAATGCCTTGTCTATAATCTAAATTCATTAATTCTCGTTACGATTCTTCTATCAAGTAAGCAAGCATACTTATACAATTTCAACATCTGACTTCCCTGAAATTTTCATATGATTCCATTTATCAAATTCATCCAATATCTACTTTTGAAGTCAACTATGACTACTAGAGGCATCCCCATGGCTACTCAAATCAACAATTTCCTTGCATATTTGTCTTTTCACAGTCTTCAACACATGCATTGCAATTATGACTAGAATCATGTAGAATTTTTTCCATGTTTACAACCTAGTATGCAATTTAATAATAAAGTGGCATATAATTCATTAGAAGAAATCTAGATCTGATCTTCACCCCTGGGCTGAGTAGATATGTTATCCAACGGCGTATGAAGTAACTGTCCTCCACATGTTTGGGAAGGTATCGTTCTTGTTTAGTGCGCAAGGGTGTGGGTCGGAACTACCAAGGCTCATTGCTTCGGCAAGGTCGGTCTTAGATGTCCTGGCAAAAGTAGTGTTTGGTGAATGATTGCAGCTATAGTGATCCTCTAGCACAATACAAATTGGGTGCCATTAGTTGTGGAGAGGAAAGAAGGCTACAGAATACGTCTTTGCTAGTTTATCGAATACTATTCTCACTAGCAATGTCAGACCATCCTAGCCTTCACCCACCAAAAAAGAATAAGACAATTGACCAGTTCATATGGCCTTCGATGCATTCATGTCGATTTGTCCTTGTAAGATGGGATCAAACTTGGAGAGCAGCTATCCACATTTAATCCCATTGATATTATTGCTGTAGAGGAGGTGAATATCAATGTGAGAAGGGAACTACCATCACTGGGAGGATGAGGATTAGGATGAATTCAAGGCAACTTGCACTATGTTAAATCAAATCCAATCCAACCCCTAATTAGGGTTGTGTTGGGCCGATATATACCAAGGTTGGGGCTTGGGTTGGAAAAATAAAATTTCAAGATCATTCAAATAAAGGCCGAGAGCTTGGTTATAACCTACCAACCTCGAATTTTACAGTAAGGCGCCTAACCTAACCCAACATAGGCCTAATTTATTCTTTGTAGGGCTCCCGACCTGAGCAAAACAATACTTAATGCATTGTTAAAGCTAATCTTCCAATGGAATTTAGCTTCAACTTTGATTGGATACACCTGACACTACCCAAATTGTATTAAATTTGAAATATTGGAAGTTGGTCTTATTTAGTTTTGGGTGGTTCATTTCATCATCTAGTTGGGTTGGGTTCAAAATACTCTACTTTCTTAGTTGAGGTGGGCTTGGGTTGGCTCAACTTGAATTAGCCTGCTGTAGTTAAACCATTATTTCAAGGATGCAATGTCTTTCAAGTAGTTGTCAAAGGTGCTTTGGGTGCGCGCTTAGGTAGTCAGGCAAGGCAAGAAGCCGATGAGCGCCTCAACACCTAGGATAAGGTGAGAGGCATCTAGACTAGCATCTCTCTGATGTCTAGCGGTATTCTTCTATCCCTTTTTTGGCCATTCTTTTAGAGATTTGTTAGCTTCACTTTGGCGGTCATTTCGTTCTATTAGAGACCGTATAAATAAAGGGCCACTCTAGGGTGCTCAATGGTATATGTTATGAGAAGTGGTGTTTTTCTATTATGTTTTAATTTTGAAGCTACTAAAGGATGTTCAGTGGTTTATTTTTGCTGACTTTTGTTTAATTAACATTATATGGAAAGTGGTAGTTTGATGTGATGTTTTGAAAGATGTCAAACTCAACAAATGTACAAGACAATTATAATTTTTGATGTTGAAACTTGAACACTTATAATGCTTGTATAGTATTTATTTTCTAATACATATAGTATTTATTTCTAATACATTTATTGAACTTTTCCAAATTAGCGCCTTGCTTTCTTCAAGCAAGTGCTTTTTTGCACCTTAGGTGATATAGGGATCCTGCGCCTTAAGGATGCCCTTTGCTTTTGACAACCTTGCTTTCAAGAATCACTTTAAAGCAACCTATCATGGGAACAAAGATTAGAAAGAAGGGAGGGATAAATTAAGGATGCATGGTTAGATCAATTGGGCTGATTGTTATAACTTGAATGGCCAAATAATGGCCATATTTGGGAGCATCTTTAGAGGGATAGGGATGCTAATAACAGTGTTAGATATTGCTAATGAAAAGTTGAGGGTAACTGTTAAGATTGTGGAGATTTTTCTAACCAAGTTAAGGTCATGGTAATTATTTTTGCAGGACATGGAGTAGAAATACTATACGGTAAATATGTCACCTTGCTAAATGATGGAGCAGCAGGTTGAGCTAAAGTAAAGCTGATCATGGGCCGGGCTTGGGCACAAAAAATATCAATTTTTAAATAGACCCAGCCCAATGCCCGACCAAAAATGAATAGAGTTTAGGCCCGACACCCAGCCTATGATCAGCTCTAAGATAAAGTCTGATTAAATTGAAGGTGTATTAGAATATCAACCTAGGATTTTTTCTCATCATAATAAATTCCCTTCTTCTGTACTATTAATAGAGATGAGGGCATGATGATACGTTATCATGTTCTTAATTAATAGAATTATTTGATTTCTTCTAATAAAATTTGACAATAATTTGTGGCCTGTGTCACTCTGCTATTAAAGTTGCTTTATTGGTCAGTGCATCCTTAAAATTATCTTTTTTCTCTCTGTCAAAAAAACCGTGCTTTTGAAATATAGTCCACCGTTCAATCCATTTCCTTACATCTGAAGTTATTTCCACAACTAGATCGTATCTGAAACTTGAGGAAATTTATCTTCATTCCATCCTGACCAAACCCTGGATAACTGGTGGTGGGAGTATAGGAGCCTTCTCTTTTCCAGATCTTGAAGTGTCTGAGCTTTTATTAAAAGTATCTTCATAGTAGAATCTCTTAAGAATCTCGCTCTTGCACCCACTTCCTAGGAGCTTCCATTTTTTATTGTTATTTTTTTTAACTGCTTCCCCACACCTGCACTCAATTAGCTCCCACTTTTAGGTAATGAAGTTCATATTCATACCGTTTGAACTACCACTGTTGTCTGTTCCTTTGTCTCTACGCTCATCTCTTCTAGTAGAGGACTTATAATGTGTATCGCCTAGTATTGGGTATCAAGAAAAGCAAGAATGTCACCTTGGAATCTTGTGTTTTTAGGAATTTTCTCTTTGGAAAAAAAAAAAAAAAAAGAGAAACTCTAAGATAGCATTCTGTCTAGCATACAATGTTTAGTGTGACATTGAGATCCTCTCACCACTCATGTATTTGAAGGTGCTTCTGTTAGTTTGAAATTTTGGCCTAAGGTAATGCATTTGATTCAGAATCTCCCTGTAAATTTACCCCCGCACACGCTCCTAAAAGTTCCTTATTTCAAATATTTATAAGATTATCTGCTTCTGCACACTTGCAACTTGTTCCCACACTTGACCGATTCAGGTGAGTAGGGGTATTCTTTTATAAAGCAAAGATTTAGATAGCTTGATTTTACAAGATATAAAACTGGTGGTAGATATCAGAACGCTGGTTCACCAATTGAAAGAGTTATTTAGTAGGCTTACAAACAGTTAACATAAACATAGCAAGTTCTGTCCCAACCATGTGAAACTTGATCCCAAAACTCTAACAAGCATGATTTTTTTTTTTTTTTTTGCTAATCAAGAAGGGGTAGGGGGGAGGAAGGGACAAGCCCACCCTTGCATAGCAGCCCCTACTGGGCCTCCGCCTCGCCAGGAGAATGTTCAATGCAGGCAGAAATGGCCGTGTGTTGGCCACCCCGACCGGTTTTACTCATGCCTTCCCCACCCGTGGGCTCGGCTCAGCTACCCCTCTGGGCTCTGGCTCGAGTCCCACGTGTGAGTACGTCACATCTGGCACCACCCCAGCTACTAGCGGTCCAAGAGCGGTCCTAGACCTCATGTCCAAGCAATGGCCGAAGCCACATTTTAATCGTTGCCACAGCGACTCGAACTTGGGACCATGAGGTTAGAATCCCCGCCCAGTACCACTAGGCTACCACCTTGGTGGAAACAAGCATGACCTAACCAAACTATCTTTAGCCGGGTTCATGAGTCCTTCGCCCGTCAGTCCTATCAAGAAGTTGTTCCATAGTCTCTCAATGGAAGCTATCCTTCCCCCCTCTCTAGGCAAAGGCCAAAATAATGAAGAAGAAGAGGGACATCTAAGAAGAGCAACTTAATGATCAACAAAGCGAACTGATAAATATCAACATTATCCTCACTGATTTCCATAGACAGCTTGTGAGGCTGAGGATCAAATTGCATCTCAGAACTCTGGAGAAATTCCTAATCTTTAGAGTTCAAGAGCTTCTATTATTTGGTCTCTTCCACCAAATAACACTCGGCTTTGTCATATTTAAAATTTGTTTGTTTTTCATTTTCATTCTGCTTTCTAGTTCATGCTCCGGTCTTTCAATTGCCAAGGAGAATTGAAGTATTTGTGACTTTGGATCTTATTTATTTGCTACTGCAAACATTGGTACCGCATGAATCTATTTGAACTAGAGATTTGTAAGCTGTTACTGCCATCGTGATACCAGTCGGCAGTTTGTAGGAGAATTGCAAGGTTTAGGCTGATATGAGGATATTGCGAGCCTTTTTTAAATTTTGTACTCTATCCCGCACCGCAGACTTTACATTTTTTGCCTTAATCTATCAATTGCAGATTTGTGGCTAAAAACAACCAGAAGCAACAAGAGAAGCATGCAATGTCCTTTACCGCCAGATCTTGTACTAGGCAACCTCTTCTTATAGCAAAGAGTCCCTTCTAATATCATTAAAATTAGTGCCAGGTTTTAACTGGACGTCCTCAGAGAAAGAAAAAAAAAGTTTCCATGATTTGGCAAAGCTTCTGGTCCGCATGCAGCAGTCTGGTATCTTTGTAAGGTGTAAGGTTGCAAATATTTTTTGTTCTTGCATCTTTGTTGCTCACGCTGGAAATATTTTACCTTGATAGTAAGGGATTGCACGATACCATTTGATGATGTGGTGAGTTAGTATTATGGGCCTGGGAAGGATATGTTCACTGATTGTGGCCAAAAGTTTAGTAACTAGGGGATCTTTGTCACTAAGGTCGAGCTCTGGTGTAAGGTTACATTGAAACTATTGTCAGAATGAATTGAATAAATTATTAATTAAATAAATTTTTAGAATTTGTTTTGATATGATCTGTATCTTTGAACGTCTACATGGTTCGCCATACAGGCGTGTGTGGCGTCTGTGGTGCTCCAGGTTCGGGGTGTGACAGCTATCTTTCAACATATACTATCCGGATAACTATGAGGCCTGATATCAGTTAAAAGATTGTCCAGTAGAGAGCATTCTGGGTCAGCCTCTTCAGCTAGTGGCCTTTGGATCTTGATGGTCCAGACTCTTAATTTTTTTGCCAAATTGATAGTAAACTGTCACCCACTTCTTCCTGCAATAGAAGTATACGATCGGAGATGGCCACTCCAGCATCTCATTACCACGGCCAAGATTAAACCTGATTCTGTTCCACAGTAAAGGCAGCAGTCTCATGACTTCCTCCCAAACCACAGATAGATTCCTCTTCCGCCCTTGTTTGATGCTCATGAGTCGGCAGGCATGCCCATCTCTCTTTTAAGGTTTTCTAAGGGTAAATTCAGACTCACAATAAGCACATGAAATTTAAACCACATTTGTCCTGCGATGGAGGACAAAACCACTCTGGCGGCACTAGCTGAGAAAAAATGTCTATAATGCATGGTAATTAAAGAGAGGAAAACAATGAATGAATCTCGACTGAAAAGTGACTGCACAAAATTGAAAAGTTTAATAGTTTCTTATAAGGTTGCAGATACAATAGAGATGGATCACTGTGCTTCAGAAACATATAGGATGGTGAAAGCAATACCAAAGCATCAGCAAGTGTAAGAAGCCAGATTTCTCCAGTTTCAGGCTCCAGTCATATCGGGTAAAACAATTAGTGAAATCTGGACCTATCTGATTCACAATTCTCGAAATATGCATTATCGACAAGCACTACACGGTTTTGCTTGTCGATCTTTGATGACCAAACTCTCTCTCAAAAACAAGATTTTTGATGACTAAACTACAGGGTGTATTTGCAGCTCCACTTATAAATCGAAGAAAGTAGCATAGTTGAAGCATCTCATGCATGAAACCTAAAATTTGTTGTTGCAGAGAACAAGAGTGTTCAACTATTGATTTAGCTGAAGTTGGGCAAGATGAAGGTGCGTACCTTCATGCAAGCATGAACACGAGTCAATTTTTTTGGGACACTCCAGCTTTTGAAATGACCAAGGGCAAACTCAAGATGAAATAATTTTGGCGACAGACTCAAATCAACAGCAGAAATATTGTCTCCATTGATAAATGGACCCTGCTACTAACGAAGAACTGGTCATGACCCAAAAAGAGATGCCAAAACAGTTTCAATTGTGTAAAGTTACATCTTACGTGTGCATGTGTCTGTTGACTATTCCATTGGCTTCAGACATTAAGCAAGTTCAACTTTAGACTCGTACAGTTCAACAATAGACTCGTGCGAAAGAAAATGGATCTTGAATCGACCTTTGCATGGTTCAACGAAAAACGCATGCGGAGGAAAATGGATCTTGAATCGACCGTTGCATAGTTCAACGAAAAACTCATACGGAGGAAAATGGATCTTAAATCGACCGTTGTATAGTTCAACAATAGACTAGTATGAAGGAAAATAGATCTCGAATTGACTATTACATAGTTCAACAATAGACTCTTATGGAGGAAAATGGATCTCAAATCGACCGTTGCACAGCTCAACGATAGACACATTGGGAGGAAAATAGATTTCGAATTGACCATTGCACAGTTCAATGATAGACGCATGGGGAGGAAAATGGATCTCGAATAGACCATTGCATAGTTCAACAATAGACACCTGGGAAAAAAAAATAGATCCCAAATCGACCATTACATAATTCAACAGTAGACGTGGAGAGGAAAATGGATCTCGAATCAACCATTGCGCGGTTCAACGAAAGCTACAACAGCTATCCCACCCTCTACCCCCTTCTTTAAACTCCCCACTCCCAAAACTTCTCTCCCCTCTCCCATCCTATTGCAATCCTAGTCTTAGTGGCCAGCGTTTATCTAGTGATCGCAGATGGTTTACTCTGATCATGGATGACTCTTCAACAGCTTCCTACATTACAGATCATGAATTCAAAATATCTTTGTTACTAAAGTTGCTCCGTTGTCAATTACAGATCATGAATTCAAAAAATGAAAATAATCTCTCTATACAGAAGTAAGATTGCACACATCTAACCCTTCCCAAATCCCATAATGATAGGAGTTGTATGTACCAGACCACCCTATAGGTTCTCCATAACTAACCTGTATGGTAAACAATGAGGACCTCAGTTTGGCCCAATTCTCAGGATTATTGTTAACGGCCCTGTAGACTTAAATAAAACTTGCGAGGGTCTCGAGTGTCTCTAGTCAACGGGGTTTAAACATGGATTGAACGGGATTGTTTTCTTACCTTCAATTATCCAACTGTTCAAAGCTATGTAAAGTTTGCCTTGAGCTGTAAGCTATGCAGTTGAAGATAGTGTGTTTTGATAAATGGCAAACCTTTCATGCTCTGGTGAAAGCAGAATTGTGAAGGTAAGATATTTAGAATTGATGTACCTAGTGGTTTCGCCTTGGGACTGTATATTTACTGTTGAATTTGCTGCCGTGATGTCCAAATCATCAAGGTGAATTGCAGTGCAACCGGCACTGGCTACAGTTGAGGCTAATAGCAAGGCGTGTTTTCGATGTCCCATGAAATCAGCATACATCAGGTTACTAATTTCCACTGCATTTTTCTACGCAACAAAAATTGACAAAAGACATAGGAAAATACTACGTCAGAGAGAATTTTCAAGTATCCGTATAAGGAATGGAAATAATGAATACTTCAAAAACAGATGCACTCACTAGTAAAATATATGTTAGTGAATGCCAAGATGGTAGTATGTTTCCTTCTCTCTTTTTACTTCTTTAAGCAAATTATTACATCTAAAGCCCATTTTCTCATTCTTTGCTCTCTTTCCATTGAAAATGACAAAACTAGTAATACAAATATTCTATTATTATCTCTAGAGTTGAAAAATTGTTTCGCAAATAAACATATACTTATCACTTAGGCTATAGTGGGACTATAGCAAGGAAAAGAATATTCGTTGAAGTCGCATACCCCGGCAGCATAATTATTGTAAACATTGCAATAATATTGACCTATGATGATTGGATTTTCTACATCAGATAACATGCTCAAGTGAAATCATTTGCACATTCCATACCTCCTTGCAAGAAACAGTATTATAAATTAGTGACAAATGAGTGCAAATTGAAGGCAAAATGGTTACTCCATAGTGCCGAGTGGTTCACAAACTGCATTATCAGAAATAATTTGAGTCTCTACCCATCTTGATTGCACCTTGTTGGAAGAACCTTTGCGGACAAGAAAAGCCACCGTCAACTAAAAAGGAATTCAGCTTGTCATCATAGTTCCATGCTCAGTTTATACTTGGTCCCATTATACCTTACAGGTAGGATAGGCTAACCATTATCTCAGTTCATTTCACGATAAAATTTAAGGCACATTTTAACTTCATTATGGAAAATTTTTACAAACGTTGTATTTCAATGGGTCTTAGCTCTCTTATTTTTGTTAATAATCCTATCTCAACAAGTCCTATTATATTCTTGAAATTTTTAGCTCACTTCTTTCTTTTCCTTCCATAAGGAGTTTTTTTAAAAGTGTGAAGTGGGAAGGATTTGCTGGTGGCGCCTGATGCCGTCTCCATATGTTATTATGTTTGAAGGCTTCAGCCATATAACATACAGGATTGGCAAAAATTGACCATGATGGAAACCCAACCTGATAAATTTAAATTAAAAAAATAAATTAACAATGCATTAAACAAATACCCAAAAATTGCGTGCCTACTTTATGCTGCAGTCTTTTTGGACTTATACTAGTAAACTGGTACTGGAACTTACCAAAATGTTAAACACCTCGAAGTGACTCTGGAAACAATGTAAGGTCGAAGGGCGATGGACCCATTGAAATTCACTTAATTTTTGGCAGACTGCATTGCCTCAACACCTCTCATCCACCCTTTGTAGCACATACTGTTATAAGAACTTAAAAGGCCCACGCAATGGCTTCCATCACCAGATTATATATCTGACTCAAACAATGCTCTGATCCTGCTTGTACTCGCATCAGTTACCGTTTCTGTTCTGCTGACAAGAATTGGAGCTCATCGTCTGCAAACATCCAGCCAAGCCATTGTTCCAAAATCACTAATTTGTTCTTCGTTACAAAAGCAGTCGGTAACCAATACAGTCAACCGTCTTCCCCCTTGTTTGGTGGCAATGATGCACTATAATTTCTTAGAACTATTGAGAAATCAGCAATACGATATTGGAGATTACAAGTTACTTTTAATGCAAGACAACAACACCATGTTGGTATTTACACATGTATGACCACTAATCTTTAGTACCCATGGTAAGCAGTGCAATATGCTAAAGAAAATATAGTCCTGCAATATTTCTATGCAAGCAATCTGTTAAGATTTACGTACATCAATTCCTCATGGTCTATCATTGAAGTTTATAAGCAACACTTCGACAAAATGGGCTTCTTTAGTGCAGGTACGACGTCCTGAAAGATAAAAACCCATTCAGGTCATGATTCCAACTATGGATTAAACTAAGCGTACAGGTAGTTCCCTTGAGTATTCATAAGATAAATTAGGAGAGCTGTGTGTGGGAGACCACAGGCTACTTCACATCTAAGCTAACCGCAACAATTCTCAAAACAACAGGCATAGTGACTACTACCATAATTATCTACAACATCCTTCACAATCTACCTGCCCCCAACCCCTACCCGGCGTCCCCCTCCCCCTGCCCCTCCTTTTTTTGAGCAGAGTAACACTTCACAATTCTAATGATGAATGTAAACAGTTGTCTGCTCACATAAGTAATGAAACTTCACATGGGAAACGACTGCCATTCATATGATGTTACATTGCATATATAGGCATTTCAGATATGACAATTCTTCATATATCTGTTATCATTGGATGGTGCTTCCCCAATAACAATTATCACTTTTCTTCAAAAAATTCTTAATTGCAGGCATATTTCCTCGACTGAGCAAGAGGAAGTGTTTGAGAAGTAGACAATGGAAACACCTAGTTTTCATCAGTTTCATTTTGCTGGCATGCAGTCCATTTATGGGAATGAGTACACATTTCCATATCAATGTTACATTGCAAGCGTATAACAATTGAATTGGATAAAAACTCTCTCTGAGAAAGAAAATGAAATCAGCATCCATTGTTGACAAGAAAAGAATCAACTCACGCACATCAAAAAGAGGAAGCTTATGCCAACCCATCAACCTTTGGATATTGCTATGTTAGCTCTCCTACCAAGGTTCTTTTTAGCTGGTAGGATATTGGTATCAGACATGCGAACAACCATAAAAATGCAAATGCCTGTAGAATTCTTCTGGATTCTTGTGTATGAAGAATCCTGGCATTTACCCCAAAAATTTAATGAACCATAATACAAAGAGTACAATAATTTGCTCCATTCTTTTAATTTAATTAATACATCACATGACTGAAAAGAGACCAGTCATGAAATGTACATAAGAAAGAGTAAGGTGCCTATGGAATGTTCCATTATGAAAAGTCATTGGTGGGTTAAAATTTCTTCTCTTTTCTGTTCCAACATAAGCATAAATGATTTATAGATTGTGCATACCCATGTCTTGGTTTTCACTATCATGTTTCCTATGTATTGTATACCAACACTTATTGTTCTTCAAGTTTCAATAGAAACTAAATTATGCACACATTCATGCATTCAGAGAACCATATACTGGTGTTGTAACTCTATTCTTATAATTGTCAGAACTCATTATCGGAATGCAACTGCCAATTTTAGTACACCATCTTTTGTGCATCATAATGACTGGACTATTGTGGGGACAAAAACATGAAACATATGCATGTATTATGCCTGTATATACATATACAAGCATAGCACACACACACAAAACACGTCCATGCAATTTTAAAAAAAATTTCATCCACTAAATCAAGATGATCCTGCACTAAATTTGTGCCTTTGAAGATTACATTCCACAAAACCAGCGATCATGTATGCTCTCTTGGGAACTAATCACTCGGTCTGGTGTTGGTCTATCAGTTTGAATACTCAACTATAGTTAGAGATATATAGTTTGTGGCAGATGCAGCAAAACTTTTATGGATTTTCTTTTTTATCCATGTCTTTAACGATTGCAAAATGGCTGCCATCAATCACATTAAAATTTAAATGAAAAAAATGACAAATCTCTTCAGCTAATTATATGCTTGACTTTTTAATTATTGCTTAGCTTTGTCTAACCTCGGCTAAATAAGCCAAATACAGTAAAATATTTGTCAAATTGGAGAAGTACAATGAAGAGGTCCCTCTTGCTATAAAATTCCAAGATGATTGTCAAAGGTTTTAAGCTTAACCTATTCACGCATTGAGTTAGAATCTGTGCTAAAGCTTGTATAAAATATATAAGCCTCAATCTTCACAATTCTACTAAAAGGATCTAGCAGATGAAGCAGAAATGCGCTTCTCGGGATGAGATGAAAGAGCAAATTCAAAGATATCCATGTATCTCAGAGTGAAAAATTAGAATGTTCTCATAGAGGGTCCATGGGATGTAAAACTTAGAAATTTCAAAGTTACCGATGGTACTAAATCTGCTAGTTAACCTCTTCAGCTGTAAACTATACATCTGTAACATCATTAGGCTGTATAACAAATACAAAAGACAGCAATTAATAAACCAACTCCACATCTTGGAAATTATTAGGATGTTGAACAAATAAGACGCAACAACTGATGACTAAACAGTATAAATTAGCTAAGTATTATATATATGAGAAGTACTCACACAGAAAGCTCACCACATAAACTGTTGATTAAACTGGAGCTGCTGGAATCTTGTAACGGCTGCGCAAACCTTCAATAGCTTTCTCCATGGATTGTGCAAGCTCAGGGATGGATATTTTGCAAACTGGTCAATTTCAGTAAGCAAAAGGGATATTATAAAACAGATAACACTTCACTACTACATACTAATAACGAACTTTTGCTTGGCTTTGGTCCGCAGTTCTCATATCATGTTGGAGCTTCTTATACTATCAGTTTATCTATATATACTTCTTATGATATATCATTTGAAGTTCCCAAGATGCACCACTAAAACTTGTTTTACAAAAGGAATAGAGTTAACGGCAGCTATTGCCTGATGTTTCAACTGCAACTGAATAGGCCTAAATTATGGATTTTTTTACCCACTTCTGACTTGCTACTGCAAAATGCAAACAACCAAATAGCCTGATACTGTGATTAATCATTTTCCTGTTGTAAACAAACACCTATAATTCCCAGAATCAGTCAAAATTAAATATTAAAATTTTTTCAGTTTATCCTCGTGATCCGCATCATTAGCTCATTTGGTCTTTTTTTGCAAACAAATGGTCTTTGAGCACACAGCTCTGAAAAAGAAAGAAAAATTAAAATCAGTTCTTCATTTATGTACCGCGAGATGCAGTAGCCTGTACTTCTGTAATTAGTTCTGCATATGAAGCCTGCAAAATAGATTATCAGAACCAAATTATGCAACTGAAAAGGAAAATCAATAGGGGATTGTTTCAAATGCCTATGGTGTCCATTGCCTACCTTCATCAATTCCGTATTCTCATTGATCCTGTCAGATATCTTCTTATATTCCTTTTCTATTTCCTCTGACAACTGTAGGCAAGCTTGTGTCTGGATCTGAAGAGGGAGGAGGGAGGGGGACAGAGAGAGAGAGAGAGAGAGAGAATACCCACTATTTGGTTAATCACCACAAGACTTCAACTGCAACTAAATGGTTTTGCTTATGTAGCAAACTTGTCAACATTTTATAAAATTTGAAGCATAACTTTATTTTTTTCATCCACTAAAGGAATAAAAAGCATGTCTTTGTGTCAACTTGGACACATTTAAGTGACAAATAACTTCCTGCATTTATTTTTTCTGAATCAGAGCAAAAATGTTCCAGTCATATTCACCTCTAGATGACCAGAAAACAATATCACCCTATGATACAGTCATTTGCAATATTTTGTAGTTATTTTACATAATTTTATCATCATTCCCAACTTCACGTACACAGAGACCCCAAAGAAAGAACAGGTAGAAAAAAGTAGGAAAGAAAAAGAAAGAGATAAGAAAATCCTTGCTGAATTTTCTTGAATATGGTATAAAATAAGATAGTATTTTGTAATGGGATCTCTAGCCAGCACTCTAGATTGTTGGTCCTGGCAAAGCATTTCTGTTATGCTTAAACAGGGTCCTTTGTGTGGTTTTTTAGATGTCTTAAGATCTTATTGTCTCTCTCAGTGGAGAAATCTTGGGGTAGGTACTGTAGACAGATGATGATTGTTTGTATCCACTGGGACTGCCGCCATCTTTTGGAAGTCTAGAAAAGCTATTGGTGGAGTGGCTCAAGCTTCTAACAAATTAGACATTAGTGAAGAATGTATTCGGGCCCATCACACCATAGAGGTTTTAGCCACAAGAAACTGTTCTTTCTCTAAAATGGATTTAGCAATCCATTACCTCATGGTCAGAAAGTCTCATTTCTTGAAAAGCTTCACTAAAATTAGTTGCTTATTTGGAATATTAATTAATACTCACAACATTTAACCATCACATTTGCTTATTTTTAGCTTGGCTGGGCTAGGGATGCTTCAGCACTGACTGAGGCAATATTCTAATGGCCCATTAATACAATAATATCGATAGTGAAATATGTCCCCTGGGACATTCTTGATACTACAGAGAGGGAAAATAACCACCACCTTAAACAAGTGGAAAGGAAAACACAAAGTATTGAATCTTTCAATTTTGACCAAAGTATCAAAAACACAATACAAGAGGGTAAGGAAGTAGACTAACAAGCCTCAAATCATTAGGTTTGCTGATCACTCCCGCTTTTATCAGACTTTTATCTAATGCACTCCCCCTCCTCAATTCAACTCAAATCAACTAAAAGCATTAATCTCAAAATAGTTGGGGTCGGCTGAATGAATCTTTTCCCTTCATTCCGCTAGGTTTAGTGCCATATGTTTTTGAAAAATGTTGAGATAACACCCTAGTTTACCCTTTCCACTTTTTACCACACTTGGGGTTCGATGTAACACATCACTAGTAGAGAACGCCCCAACGATTCTCTTTAGGATTAATGTCCATAAGATGTGGCTATAGTTTTACATATTCACTTTTTACCACAAGCCTCCTTCTGGGCTTGGGACGAGCTACACATACACTAAGCACAGCATAGTCGGAGTTACAGCCTCCTCCAACAAAAAAAAAAAGCACCACCACCAAAGAAAGCACAAAAATGCATACAAAAAGATAAATATGTAAATGATGCAAAATTTATAGCCTCTTGTTTTATATTGCATGTATTGGATGAAGGAATTTTTTCTCATTATTTCATTTAATTTCATAAAGTCAATTAGAACATAACAAAGTGGTTGCTGTAGATAAATTACAAGCCAAGCAAGACAGACTAATGATGCTATACAAATCACTGCAGCATTTTATTTAATAGTATATCAAATAAGGGGCAAACTAATATTTATTCCTCTCTTCTCTAAACAGGACTAGGACCAGCATCAGCAGTGTAAAATATGATCACAACTAAATAAAATTAAAATCAAAAGGACCATGCATAACAATAACAGACAGTAAATGAAAAATCCTTAGTAATAGTTTATACAGGATACATTAGCATGTCTTGGTGAACAGTGTGCATTCATCAAATTCACTAATTCAATTCCATAGGATTTTCAGGTATCAGAAATCAAAACACGACTTGTCTTAAAGATGAGAAAAGAATATACATGTTTTGTATTTTCAGAATCTTTTGACTTGCATGCAAGGCAAAATGTGACATTAGTGAAAATGGGAAAACATATTTTAGGAATGAGAGACGAGATGAGGCTTAAAAAAACCCATAAGCCATTTCCCATCAAATAAGCAAGCTTGCTACAATCAACCAAGATTTCACAGATAAACCCTGAGATGAGTGCAGAGATCTCAGCAGAATAGCTTCCCTGAGGAATTAAAAGTTACAGGTTAACACTGAGCCTGTTGCAAGATGTAAATCCATAACCTCCTTTAACTGCATAATATTTGTAATTACCAAACAATTTAAACAAAACACAACAAAATTCCCTCCGAGAATTAAAACAGCACATACGAACAATATTTCCTGATCTAAGATGTAGCTATGGATGAACCAAAAGAAAGGGGTGGCAGTAGAAAGAAAGAGGAGATTGCTGCAACATTAAACAGATCACTCCAATCTAAAGAAATTAATCATAATCATCAAACAGTTTCTGCAGAGTAAAGCAGGATTGCCATAAAGATTTCAGATTAAGACATATTAAACCAGTTTCTGATCAAAGCCCTCATTATGAAGATGAAAGAAAGGACATCAGCATCATATACTGCATCAAATTTCTCAAAGCTAAACAAATTTAAACAATTTCTACAGAGCACAGCAAAATTCCATCCGAGAATCCAAATCTTGGAGGCATATTAAACCTAGTTTCTTATCTGAAACCTAATTATGGAACGAAAGAAAGGAGAACGTCAAAACAAATTCTATCAGATCGCTCCAATATAACAAGTTCCTAACACTTATCAAACAATTTGTTCAGAGCACAGAAAAAATTTAACCAGTATAATTCAAATCTTGGGGCCGTATCAAAAGAACTAGTTTCCGATGTAAAAACTGCAGCCATGGAAACGAGATCATCACCGCTCCAATCCAAGCGAAAGGAGCCGAGCTTTACCTTGAACCTTTTGGCGATTCGCGTGTGGGAGGAATCGAACTCCTTGAGGGTCTCGGAGTGGCCGAGATCGAGGTGCCGCTTGAGGGAGTCCGAGTGGGAGGAGGCCTGGCTCTTGAGATCGGAGATGGTGGCGAGGGTTTGGTGGGGAGCGGACGGGGAGGAGAGAAGGAAGGGGATCGGGGTGAGGGTTTTCTTGGAGGAAGTAGCGGCGAAGGTGAGATCGAAGTTGGCGAAGGGTTTGGAGGAAGAAGAAGGGAAAGGAGGCGGAGAGAGGAAGGATCTGGAGGCCGAGGTCGTGGCCGACGTTCCCTTCCACGATGCTCTCTTCCCCATTGAAGCTGCAGTCAGTCTGGGTGGAGAGCCGGAGGTTCCAGGCTACTTATAGTGGCGGGCTCGAACGACAGATTCCAATTTAAATGAATTGTACTATAAAACTAGAGCCAGCACTCGGCACGGACGCAAGATTTTTCTTCTTTTTTTTTTTTGCTCGGCCAGACAGATGCGCGGGAAACTGAAATTTTGGTTTTAGTATTTAGATGACAAATTGAAATACAAAATTTGGAGTTACGTCACATGACATGGAGTTTGAGATTAATATACACTCGATGATTTGCTGATACATATTTTGAACTTCTTTGATATATATCCGGTAGCAACTTAATGCACACTTTCAAGTAACCGGTACACAATTTCTAGAATATAGTATTCACTAGTACATGATATATAGCTAAGCAATATATATCTTGCATATTAGTCATCCAACGATCCAATACATATCTCGAAGTAAATCATATTCACCAATACCTAATACATGGTCATGTGATACACACTCGCAGCTTCCTGATACATACTGTAAGTTTTTTGGATATATACCCAGCAAAGACCTTGTACACATCTCTAGGCAAATCGATATATGGTTTATACAATATAGTATTCGCTAGTACATAGTTCACGGTCAAATGATACACACCTAGTAGATTAATCATCCAGCAACCTAATATATACCTCATGAAGAAGAAAAGCTTCATGGATAGATTGACAGAAGTTTGATGAGGAAAAAGAGGGGGCAAGTAGATGGCCTCAACTCTTCATGCATTTGTCGCAATATGGCTCTTAGACTTCTACGTTAAGATGCACACTATGGGAGATATAGTTAAAATGAAATCCTACTCTATACGATTTTCTCTAGTACGCGCACAAGAGGTTTTTTGTTTTGTAAAGTGAGTCTCAAGACTTTTCCATTATATATTAGTAGGAGTAGGGGGAGGGAAATAAGTTTTATTTCAAAAAATTAAAATATTTTTGTATTTAATTGGAGAGAGAGGTGCATAAAAATAAAGTGCATAAGCAACAATGTAAGTTTTATCATAAAAATGAAAGGAAAATTACTTTAGGATCCCATTGACTTTGCCCTCAATGTACTTATACACTCTTAATCAGATTCACCAATTTCTCATTGAACTAATGTACCCCCTCCCCTTATTTGCCCTGTAATGTTGTTAAGTACATTTTTGAAATGACCCAACTGCCATCACTTGCTGAAGATGGATTTGCAATTGCCTTGAAATCAAGATTAGGACAAACTAACTTCATTTCCGAACCTACACAGTCTCTTTTGTGCTGTGGAGAACCCCTTTTCACCTATTCAACCTCTATATAAAGGTAATGCATATACCTTACTGTGTTCCTTCATTCTTCGCTTATAATAATGATACTTTCTCACAATAATAACAATTTCTAGTCCGATCTCATGTTTTACGCACTTGTTTAAGTTGTTTTAGTGCAAGAATGCAAGAATACTAGGGTATTGTATCAGATATAAGATTGCAAGAATTTCTTTTCAATGTAGGTTTAAGGTGTTGATTAAGGTTTTTAATAAATCCTAGATCTAAGAAGACCATTTTATTACATCAACACACATCAGAGAGGGTGCCTTGATGTCTGAACTAGACTTAAGGATGAGTCTTATTCGACATTAACCAAAATTAATTCAAACTTATATAACTTCGACGAGTTTAGGTTCCAAGTTTGAGTCATGGGTGGTGCATCCTACAAATCTAGATTTAGGTAATAATATTACGGATAGGCCTCTCTCTCTTTCTCTTAAAGGAAAAACAAATGTAGTGGAAGAGATGGGTGACCCCTCTAACAACTAAGGGAGAGGAAGGGTGGCTTAATGGCTACGGACCTTATAGAGTCTCCATAAGATCTAATGCTTTAAGTGGATTCATGTGTCCATGTGTGATTACTTGACAGTGATGCCATGGATCAATTTAAAAAGCACAACCTAATATCAATTCTTAGAAAGCCAAAACCTAATCAAATGGCTAATTTAAAATTAGGCAGCTCAATAGGATAGGTGGCTACTTTTTTGGGCCATAAACTGGACCAGCATAGGAATGAATATAAACATATAATAAGTATGAAAGAGTGTTCGTTTTTAATCCGGGCTTGATTTGACTTAGTTTGACTAAAGGTGAAAACTAGTCAAACAAGATACCAAGTATAACTGGTTTAAGACCAATTTGACTAACAATGCTTGAGCTAGTATAATGCGAGCCAAATGAGTTGGAATTGATCATGAAAGATCTAATTTGTAGCAACCCATGACCTCACCCAGAAAGGCTAGCCAAAAGGTATTATTTGGGTTTCTTGATTCTGTGTAAGTATCCAAGATCTATCCGGCGAATAACCGATGTAGGATTAAACACACGCTTGCACGGGTCCTCACATACTCTTCTGTTTTAAGCCCTGATGTCCTCGTCAGGCTAAAGGTTCAAATCTATTTAAATTTAATCACAAGCACCACGATCGGGGTCCATAATCAACCCCAATAAATCTTTGCTGCAGTGTCCCCTAGTCTATATAGGTTATGGGTCAGGTCCGCTCTGATTCTATTGTAACAACTCAAGATCTCATCCAAAATCGCTAGTCGGAAGGTATTTTTTTGGCTCCTTAATCTTGTATAAGTACCCAAGATCTTTTTAGCGAATAATCAATATGGGACTAAACATACGCCCGCAAGAATTCTCACATACTCCCCTCGTTCAAGCTTCGACGTCCTCGTTAGGCTAAAAGTTCAAATATAATTACAAGCACTACGACCGGCCCGTGGTCAATCTTCATGAACCTGTGCTGCAGTGTCCCCAAATCCACATAGAATATGGGTCAAGTTCGCTCTGATACCATTTGTAACAACCGAAAACCTTACCCAAAAAGGCTAGCCAAAAAATATTACTTGGGTTCCTTGATCCCGTATAAGTACCCAAGATCTACCCAGCAAATAACCGATATGGGGCTAAATACACACTCACATGGGTCCTCACATAATTAGGCTTAAAGGATGAATTCAAGGATTTGACCATGGAAGGCTTTGAATTAACTTGATGTTGACCTAGACTTTTTATGATAATGGGTGTAGTGATTAGGAATGTAAAGGTAGGGCTGGGGTTCTTATGAATCCTAGAGCTAAGAAGACCATTTTTATTATGTAAGCAGCCATCAGAGGGGGAGCCTGGATGTCTAAACCAAATCCAAGACTGAGTTTAGTCTAACTCCAATCAAGATTGGAGTTAGACTAAACTCAATCAGGTCAAACTAACTTAATCAACATTAACCAAAATTAATTCAAACTCACAAACTTTGATAAGTTTAGGTTCCAAGTTTGAGTCATGGGTGGTGCATCCTACGAATTTAGATTTGGGTAATTATAATACAGATGGATCTCCCTTCCTTTCTCTAAATCAAAGCCATAACACTATAGGTTTTATGGGTATCTACATTGCATCACACAAATAAACCATAAATGGGCCAAAACAGGCTTGATCCAAACCAGCTTGAAATCACTTTCAGTCCCTCATAGTGCATGCTTCTTACAGTCGAACAACACCAGTCCATAAAAACAGCAAATCAACGGCTTAGCTTTGGCCATGCAACCCCCCGATGGGACACACCCTTGCATCATATACATGATGACACTACATATATCTAGATTCTGGACACAAAAACCAATTAAGAAAGAAATGGAACAGATCAGTTATGAAAGTCGCCAGACTGAGTTTAAGAGAGACAGTGTGGCCATATATACTTTTGGGGGAAAGAGAAGGTGTGCCAGTTTTCTCCTGGCATAAGAGTTCTGAAAAAAATATCACTGAACAAAGGAACAACACCCTTGAACTGTACCCAAATGCCAAAGATTGGATAAACAAGGACTATAAAGATCTAGGATATATCCAATGGCATGTTGGTTGCCCACCATTTATGATCAGATGTCCATCATACATGCCCCCTGCCTGGGACCCGTGAAGCAACATGCTTACACTCTATCCATCAGCACACAAGTGAAGTACACCACAAAGTCTGATGGACCCTCAGAAGCCTAAATGTCACACCCATAAAGTAGTGACATGCATGCCAGTGTTTGGAGAAGCAATGAGAAGGGGAGCAGCAAATACAGCTATTCCTTGCCACCCATGTTTGCTTTTGTTCCATTTCCTAAACTCTCAAGTTTCATCAATGTTGCTTCTGTGGTTCCCAGTTCAAGCTTTCAGAAGTTCCATAGCAATAAAGACCAATGGTCCCCATCAACAGGCATGGCCAAGGTCCATTAATCCCATCCAACACGCAGCATCTTAAAAGCAGTCAGGCCCATGGACACCCCTTTTTTGCATCGGCTTGTGGAGGTTGTTCCACTTTGGCCACACAAGTTTCAGTTGAAGGAAATAAAGAGGCAGGATACTAAATGGAGGATAGCAGCAAAAGCTGAAGGCAGAGACAAAACAATATAGTATTAAAGATCATATTTGTACAAAACTACAAATGCCTGAATTTGAGGAACAGAAGTTTTGAATACTCTAGTGCAGCCATGCAGTGAAGCAGAACAACTTGATTGCTGCCCAGGTTTCATTCACATGTTAAGACATGAACAAGATATTCCAGTAGCTTTTATATCTCCAGGCATCTGGATTCCAAAAAGAACTTATACAAAGTTTTCATAGACAGTACAAGCTATTTAAAAGACCACGCATGAATTTAAATGCCAAACCAATCAACACAACTCCCATGAAGGTAATCAATGTCAAACATAGGACCCCTCCACAAGAGTCAACAACAGAAAAGCATAAAGAGGATCTCAAAATTCTGTTGATTAAACCAGAAGAGGATCCCTGGCCATCAAGCAAGTCTCCCACCCCACATCATTGCTCCACATGCCCACAACAAGCCCTTGAGTCATCTGCAATGACCGATAAAGAAGATGAAATCAGCAAGCTTGCTAAATAAATACAGTTTGAGGGATGCTGCCTTTAGAATTAGGGCGTACCGTTAGGAGATCTGGAATTGGTAGTGGATAAGTCGGTGGATGACATTGGTACAGAGATTGAGAGTAGGGTTGTGGAGAAAGAATTTTGGTTGGACCTCTTACCTTCAAGGTCAGGCCACATATCCCTTGTCCCGGGCCACTCATCAAAGAAGGGTCGGAGTGAGTGGCTTTCATGCTTCACAGGCTCCGCTAACCCAAACTCGCTACCGGAGAAAGAATGCTGCTGCTGCTCTGGCTTTGACAGGGAGCTGATTGAAGCCTGCCCCAGTTCTTGCAGTGTTGTGAACTGAAGATAACTGCTCTGCAGAGAAGAGTTGCTCCTGGCTTTTGAAAGAGGAAACAAGGACGTCCGAGACGGCATCGGACGCCATGAGCTGTCGAGGGAAGAGTCAATTCCAAGGCCCCTTGAATTTCCAGAAGCTTCAGAAAAGAAACTATGCTCGTCCACCTCAGCTTTCATTCCATATGGGTACCTGAATTAAGGGATCAGATGAAAAAGGCTCAGTAGCAGTCGACATTTCTTTGACACGAGGCTAACAACCATTTAAAGTTGTAGAAATGTTTCAAGCAGAAAAGCTTTAGGAATTGAAACCGCAGAACTTTGTCTAAAGAGCGCTGCTGCAGAGCGCAATGTAATGATATGTCATGCGTAAATTGCCAGCATAAGCATTTCCTCTATAGAATTCAGAATTGAATTACAATTATCAGACAGGAATCCTTCATTTGTTATCTGAGGTGACGCACCGCACTAAATTCAACTAAGTACCTCAAGCATGATTTTAGCTGAACCGAAGTGAGCTTCTCTTACTGCTAAAGATACAGAGAAATTTGACAATGTGAAACACTTAAATATATCTAACCATGCAGTGGATGCTGCAAGCTTGGAAAGGATGTCATGTATTAGTTCAGGTTACAAATATGAGAGGGATCAGTGCCTCATGCAGAAGTCTGTATCTGAAAAATTTCATATGCAGTGATCACTAAATCCACACTAACAAAAACCTATCCAAGTTGAAAGATATTGATACAAATCTAAAACAATAGACTTCTTCGATGAATATGCTTAGCCAACATCTATATCAGACAGGATGCAAGTTGCAGTAATGGTTTTATCAACAAAACAATAAAGGCTTCTTGGATGCATTTGTAACAATAAGCTGACCACAATATGATATCAATTAAAGTTGAGATACTTTCAACTTACAAACAGAGACTAATGCAATTTACTAATACAATTAAATTGAGAAACCAAAGACCGAAGTAAGAGGAGATGAGATGATCATATATAAAAACCATGCCTCGAATAAAAACCGATAAGTTCACACAATGTAATATAAAACACCAAAAATGAATCCTGAATGAACCACATGAGGCTGCTTTGCAGTGAAATGATTGAGTAGTTGTTACTCACCCTTGCTAGTAGGCTGCAAATAGAAACATACAAGGAACTTAGATCACTACCTGAAAGTTAACAATGTAAAAGGTCCCTTATTTGAAGATGGTATTTGAAAAATACCATCATGTGCTTGGTTGTCATCATGTGCAAAACTAAGTTAAAAGGCTATGTGAAGTTATATCATAACAAGATGCTGCATGCAAGCACTTAGGATTTGTGCCCGCATAACACCAATAACTGCTTTGTTGAGGATGAGAAACCTTAAACTTGCATGAACAACTGAACACGATATGAAATATTAACAAAGAAAGCTTAAGCATGATTCTTTCTGGCAACTTATAACACAAGGTAGAAGAAACAGATGATTTCATTAAAAAATAGGAATTACTACCATGTGGTGGCCTACTGGTTAGCTTCTCCACTTAGTAAAGCCAATTATGCCATGATTCCAATGATTACTGTCTAAGATAAATTACTCTCCCAAGCAGTTCGAAAAGACTAAGAATCCTCAGGCAAATACATATGCAGTTATTACATTCTATAACAACCTCCACAAGAGTTTCCTATCTATCTCTAGTTCTTGCACAAGCATGTGAAGGAAAACCATAAAGCTTGAAAGCTAAGCCTATTCAAAGTCAGAGGTTGTCACAAACTTCATAGACCGAATGCCCCATAACAATTATATTTTACAGCCTAACCTATAGAATGAGTTGGCTTGAGGCCTTCCTTTGTAAAAACCCAATTCCACTCTAGCTTCTCTAAGAATGTCTTTGCAGATTAGAAAAAACTAAACTGTAAAACAAGTACAGGGCACGATAAAAAATATATATTTTTCAGCACTTTATTAGTCTTTTCAGGTGCTTTTGCAGATATACCGAAACCTGACTTTCTATATATAATATGCCATCAGATAGATTGACAAAGTATCCCACTGGTCAGACTGGGAGATTGACAAGTGGCAGATCTGAACTCTAAATTCCTCGCATCTCTACTGGAAGCATTTCAAAGTTGCCAAACAACCTGCTCCTACTCAGTAGCCAGAGCAGAAATTTTAGTCAAGCATGCAAGACGGCAGGAAAGCTTGTCAGCTAACAGTACTGCATCAATCTCTACAGACATACTGGATTCCATACAGAGCACCGAGAAGAGCCTTCTGCAAGTCATCCCCCGAACTCGATCTCCGACAACAGAAAGCCAGAAGTCTGATTCCATCTGCAACCGATTAGAACGTGATCTAAACGGCCATTGCCACCGAAAGAATCGAACATGGCATCTTATATCTTCCACTTCTAATCAGGAAGATCAGATAAGCTTACGTAATCTCGACATATAATTCCTGCAAAATAACAGCTACAACTAGGCCACATGGGCATTGCTTAATTCTGCAGAACACCCAAGATTGGAACTTTATATCAGTAACAGTACAATCACATGGATTTGAACCTTTCTAAGGTTCTTGTCGACCGCTTGCTTCCTATGTTGCCAATCACTCTTGCAGTGTTGTGTCGGGATTCCATCTCTGGGATCACTTGGGAGCTCCTAGATATCATTTATGTTGATGCTTGTGGTTGTATTTATACTAGGATGATATGACTCATTCGCTTGACCGACAAAAGAAAACAGAGTTTCTTCCCGATTAAGATTGTTAATTTTAAAGCAGAGACTGTTAGAGAATATTTCCGCAAAAGAAAACAGGGAAAGCAAGCACCTGAGCTCCTTCTCGGCCACGGTATAGGAACCAGGGTCAATCAGCAGCGGAGAGGAGGCGGCGGCGCCGCCGGGGAAAGGGCAAGCAGCAGTGCTGCCACCTGCAAGAGAGTGCAGGGGGATGCTCTGGAAGCTACCGCCGCCATTCCCGCTGCTCCCAGTCAGGGCGGGCGATGTGACGGTCGATGCACAAGGGGACCGAGACTGGGATTGTGGAGGGGCTTCCACAGGCTTTCTTGAACGGTTACGGCCCCGATGCATGTGGCGCTCGCAGTACTTGGAATCGGGGTAAGCCTCCTTGGAACACCGCCACTTCTTCCCATCCGTCCGCCGGCACCGGCCGGGCTCCGGGTCCAGCTTCTTTCCGAAGTAGGAGTAATAACCCACTGAAGGTGATCGAAACAGAAATTAGTAAATATGAGAGCTAAAACTGCTGCTCATCATCCATTCTACTGAAGGAAAAAAAAAACTTGGATTGAAAACCTCGATTCTTACTCGAAAAGAAGGTAGAGAAAAAACTGAATAAAGGCACATAAAATGTTGATAACAGGACGGCCGCTCGAAACAAACTACAATAAACCCCGGCAAAATAATGAAAGAAGCAGCCACAATAAATCCCAGTAATAATAGAAAGTCCTAGCCGCAGTATAAGTAGAAGAATTCTTAATGGAAAGCATTTAAGAAAACTCACTCTTTGAAACATGAATGAAGCAGAAGCAAGCATAACATCCCGCTTTGATATGGAACGGAAATAATAGAAATGCGATTCGAATTTCACCGAAAAGAAACCCAATCACAGGGAGCCATCGATTCGAAACAACGAGAAACTCACATAGATGGCGGAGAGCAAAGTAAACCGATAGCGAGATCACATTTTTAGCATAAAACAAGCCAACAAAACCCCCTCCAACGATCCCTGAAAACGTTCCCAAAGCCAATGCAAGCAACATTCTTCAACTAAGCTCCAACCAAAACCACCGAAAAGAAGCGAAAGAGAATAAAAGATCGGAACTTTCCAAACCAGCTTCACAAAACAGAGTGGAAAAGAACCAAAAAAAAAAAAAACAAACACGAGAAAAAGTTGGGAGCAAGCTCACAAGCAGCAGCAGCAGCAGCAGCGGGGTGGTGGCAGGAACGGGACGCCATGGACTCGAGGCTCTTTCGGAAGTATTCAACAAGATGGACCGGCACGGCTTCTCCGGTTGCTAGGTGCTTAAAGATTCGCGCCTGGAGCTCCAGCTCCTGCCACTGCGACACGGTGAAGAGCGGCCGCGCCGCCGCCGTACTGCTCATCTGTTCCCCTCCCGCAACTCCTCCTGTCTCAATCCCAACCCGCCGCTCCAGACTCTCCCCTCTGCAGCAGCAAGAAAAACAAAAAACACAAGAACAAAAACGAAAAAAAATGAAAAAAAAGGGGCTGGGGAAAGAGAAGTTTAGAAAGAGAAAGAGAGGAGGGGGGGGGGGGGGAGGGGCTCCCCAGAGGAGCGACATACCCCAGGGGGCGCCAGAAAAGGTTCGGGACGGGGGCGGTCGGGTCACTCGCCGGTGAGGGAGAGGTGAAGGGTTCCATCATTTCGAGCTCGTGGTAGCGGAGAAGGAAGACGATGACAACAGAGAGATGGACAGCCCGCCCCGTCGCAGGGACCGAGGCGAGCCTTTTATAGACCTCAGGCTCGGCCGCTCCTCGCTTTCTTCCCTGTTCTTTTTTTGGATCGACCAAAATAATTTATTATTAAAACTTTTACATCAATATTCTTTTAGATATTAAATTTTATACAAATATTTTTTAAAATTTAATAATTATATATATATATATTCTCAAAAAATACTTGCTATTTTTTTATTCTTATTTTTACATATATAAACATACCAACTACCGTTAAAAAATTAATAATTTTAAATTAAAATAACTAAAATATTTTTAATAGATAAATATATAAAAAAATACATGCCACTTGATCACGATAAAAAACAAAAAATATAATTTTAATTAATGGAACTATCAAAAACATTTATAAAAAATAGTATTTTATAAAAACATAAAAATAAATATAAATTTAAAAAAATTATTTAAACAAATTTAAATTTAAATTTATGCAAAAAAAAAATGCTTGTTATTTTAAAGTCCAAACCTCGACGCAAACCAAACCCTTATTATCCAAACCCGGGGGCCCGCACCCAGCTGCTCCTGCTTTACCTGACAACCAGCGCACGTGACGGGCAGCACGGAGACATCCCCAAGACCGCCCCGGTTTTTTTCTTTTTCTTTTTTTAAATTTTGGCGGCCGGTCCGGACCGGGACCACCGGCTGTCGGTGATCGAGAAACCGATGCATTAGGGAGGGTTTAGTATTGGGTTCGGCGTGGTCCAGATGTCTTGAGGAGGGGAGGGGGTCCTTCCAACGGACGGTCATGATTGAAAGATGGTGTTTGCCGTGCGTCTGAACTGCAGTAACTAGATTTTTTACGAGTGGGGAGATATTTTAGTACTGTGGCCTCGTGTTTTGTGGGCTCAGCTTTTTTTTTTTTTTTGTGGTCCATATCATCAGGCCTCAAAGTACTGTACCGATGACTCACCCAAGGTATCAACTTAATGCTTGTATATGTTACATCTAAAGAAAAAGACCAAGTAGAAAATTATAGTTATCATCATAATGAAAATAGATGATATACTAGGTTTTATTTAGGGATAAAAAATTTAACATTTTAACTATGTTAATTGTTATTATAGTTTGTTTAACAAAAAAAAAAATTATTACAATTTCAAATAAGGATGTTATTTGTTAAAGGCATGCATTGGTCAAGGGGAGAAAAGTATTATTTCATTTTAGATAAATAGGTGGAGATGTCAACCGGCGATCGATTGTTGCATGCAATTTAGTATTACAATTCGTACTATTATTTTTTATTTTTTAAAAAAGATTATATATTACAATTACTTCAATTATGTAATTTATTTACTTAAAAGATTGAGAAAATTATATTACCGTGCCGACACTTATTCATATCATTACGACCAGATATAAATAGCGTGATGTATTTGAAGGACAAAGATGGTGATGCATGCTTGTATACAGGACTGTTCATAAAATAGCATTATTTATAGAATAATTGTTAAACATCAATGGCTGATAGCTTGATCAATTGGCACCGATCTTTTCAAGTGAGAGATCTCAAGTAAAATTATAATAAATCAAAAATATTTCTAAAATGATAATATTTCATAATAATTGTGGAAAATTATAATATTTCTAAAATCAAATAAAATGCCTGTTAACAATAGCAAGGCCAATGGTCCTGATTATTTGTTTATACAAATATAACATGTAATTTTCAAAATCATTATAACGGCCGTTACTATGTTACAACGGACGTTTTCTAAAAAACCAGCTGGTACTTGAGTGACATTGCCGGGGTCCGGGTGCCTTTTAATAGGTACGACGCCACAAATTTTCTAGGCCCACACTGTGAGCCAATAGATAGCCAACACGTAAGCTGAAATCACGAGAATCATGCTTTACCGCATATGTGGAGGTCGACAGAGGTGTCCAGTTGCTAACTTTTCATTGGGTCTCGGGTGCCAATCGGATCAGATCGAAATAAATACGGATTGAATGCAGATCAAGTTAAAATTTCATCGACCTAAATCTAACTTATTCATTAAACAGATCAAAAATTTAAATTTAAATCCTATCTATGTTGCACATCACTCCAGAAAGATTCTCTGAACACATCCGGAGGTCCCTCTTTCACTCTTATGCCAGGTTGTCGCTATTGATTCTTCTGACTGCACTTGCACTAGAGTAGAATGAGCAGCCATTGTACCAAAAAAAAAAAAACCTTTACCACATACCAACAACATAAAAATCATTACAGAATTCAAAACTTTGAAATTGTAGCTGGATTTATCTTACTCAATGCCAATAGCTATTAGCTTAGCAGGTTGATGTAGGCTCTCTTATATAAGAGATCTTGGAAACCTGGGCGGTGATGATGAATAATCACCATACCTTTTTTGAGAGGAAGCACACATGTTACAACTAAAGACTGCTATTTAAGACACACACTCAAAAAAAAAAACTATAATATTTAACTTGATGGATGAACTCTTACTTTTACCTAGTCCTTTATCTTTCATCAATCTTGTTTCTTGGAAAACTATAAATCCATAGAAAATGGAGTGCTGGAAAGTCATTTCAGCTAAGAAGTTTAGCATTGAAATAATCAAAAAAAATAGTCAACAATTATCAGCTCAATTGCTTGGCACCCATCACTTTATAGCCAAGGTCTCATGCTCAAACTTGTATGTATTTCCTCAAAAATAATACTTAATTTTTTGACTTTCATTCATTACAATAAAATGATGATTTCACCATAGCTTGTTTAGTCTAATTTTTGGAGTATATGGAACAAAACATTGATTATCATGATGGTTCTTGTAAGTTATGTTAATTAAAAAAAAAAAAAAGGAGATTTTTCAGAGTCATTATATGGCTGTCTCCTGCCACCCAGTGTTTTAACTACTTCCCGGGAGGCGGGAGGCGGCATTTAATTGGAGTGGCGGGAAAACAGGTGACATGCATGGAGTGAGGTAAGTCCCATCAATCATCCATCATTTCTTCAGATGAAATCCCATGAGAGATGGGAGAGAGGAGAGAGAGATGATAGGAACGAAAATCAGCCCAATTCAAATTTTGTGGAAAGAAAAAATCCCCATCAAAACAGAACTTATTTGGATGATTATTAGGCTACAAAATTTATAAAATTTATAAATTGGACCACTACAACCAATAAAATTATAAAATTATAAGTTGGACTAGACTTATATTAATAAATATGCAAAAATAACTTTAAAGTGGCTTAATATGTAATTATAAATATAGATCTAGTTCGGTCCGTAATTCTATGATTTTGTTGGTTGTACTGGTCTAATCTACAAATTCTACAGAATTTTTAGTCAATCACTCAGATAGGCCATAAGTCTTTTTTCTTCCTCCAGACCAAAAGTTAAGATTTGGACAGGCTATTAGAAAATACAAGATGGATAAGCAAATATATTCGATTCCTGTAAAATTTAGGACTCATCTTATAAGAATATCTAAACAAACCCTAAGTCGAATCCACACGAAGAAAGTTCGCAACCCCATAATGCTCCAATATTACAACTAGCATGATTTGCTCTCTTGTTACTTCTCCCTTCACGCCTTCACACTTCTCGCACTTATCTTCTGGGTTAGTTATTTTGACATAGTTTTCAAAATGTTGTGGGTAGGGGCCCTTGCTCTAGAAGAAGATTAAAGGATCTTTGATAGTTGACACATATCCTTTTCTCCTTCTGGTTTTAGAGGACATCTATCATAGATCAGGGATCAAGGTTTATATTAGTGACAAATGGATACAATCCATGGATGGATGCTGCAATCTTGGGTGTACGGACCTATAGCCTTTGTGTGGATGCTTCATCAGCTTTAGGAGCTAGGTCTTTTTGAGTTGGATCCAATCAAATCAATCTGAACTTGGTTTCTTTCATATATAGAGGTGGTCCAAATGAGGCTTTTGCAGTGCTATGTGGTCCAAACCTTCATGACCAAAGTAGATAGCCCTATACATGGACTTAACTATCAATTTTTTAAAAATAATACTCCGCTATACTCAATGCAGTAGAATTGCATTGCACAAAGATACAATAGCAAGATAGCTTGACTATTTAATTTAAAATGCTCATATTAAGCTTGGTTGTTACGTCAAGTATAACATTATATATTTTTTTTATAGAAAAATACATTAAGTCTAGAATTTTCAACTCTAAATTTGCTCCACTTCTACTCCCCATACAAGGATTAGGTTCTTCAGGGATTGTTTTGTTGCAGGATATCCTCAAAAGTTGGAATAGGGTGGCTTCTTCCCAATCTTTGGGAAGCTTGGTAGAGGAATGAATTCCTTATCCGGGGCCTAAAGTTATCGTTAGGTGCAAAAGTGAAGTAAAATAGCTCAACAAAAAGTGAGAGAGTAATTGCTCGTCCATTTCTTCTTTTTCTCCATTTTCTTCTTTCCAGATTATTCTACCAATTCCAAACCAAACTACTTTTCCTTAACCCAGTAATAAAGGAATCTTGGAGGGCTGGCAAAGTCTAGCTGTAGCCATCCATGGATTTCTTTTTATCATGTAATCAAATGCAGTGTTAAAGGATTTATGACTGGTTTGTAGAATAATTTTGCTATTTTAAGAAGCTGTTGAATTTGAGTCATGTTAACTTATTGCTAAAGTTGTGCAGAATTGTAGGGTTTGGCATATATAGTTCTCACTTGATTGCAACATGGTTGGCATTGTCGAACTTTATCTTATCTTGCTTTACAAGCAAATTAAGGGAGAAGGCTAAACCTTATTGTGAAGTCAAAATTTGCCTTTAGGCCTTTCAATAAAGGAAAAAGAACAGAGAGACTAAATCTAGTGCAAGGTCCACATGAAAAGCTAAAGCATGCATTACCATTTGCAAGCACTGATCTTAATTAGTTAGTCAATTAGGATGAAAAAGAAAGCAGCAATCACATCATTTTTATGTATTTTCGCAAATGCATTGCATAATGCTTATTTCAATCTTGATTACATATCGTATCTTGGTTATGAATGTTCCTTATGAAATTTGTTCATTATGAATACTTAATATACCTTGCAAGTGCCGACAAGCGATAAGGGTTGCAATCAGCACGACAGGCTTCCGAATTTATGCGAGATGCGATCGAACATGGTTGCAGTCTTGTTTGGCACAACTCTCCTTGATGTTTCTTTAAAGAGAGATTTCAAGTTGTCTTCACACCAACATCCTGCAAATAGTATTAATTACATTGTGGAGTATACATTGATTCTTGTCTTAGTCTGTAAAAAAATATAAAATATATAAATAAATCTATTTCATCCTATCAGCTTAAGCTTTTGAGACAAGTAGTGAATTCAATATAGTATCAGAGAGAGATCCTAAGTTCCCCATTATTAAAAATTTCACATGTTGGGCTTACCTATTAAAAGAAAAGTCTGACCTACATGTGAGGAAAAGTATAAGAAAATATAAAATATATAAATAAATCTATCTTATCCGCGTGATAAGGTGCAAGGTAGCATGCAGGATTTCTCTTTGCGAAAGCAGAATCAAAGTAACGTTCTCCTCAACGTGATTAAAATGGCCTGCGTGCTCGCGGATGACGAAGGAAACGAGGGAGGCGAGTAGAAGGAGAGGGATACGTAAAGCGGGGAGTGCCTTCCGGGAGGATTGAGACACGTGAAAGTTTTGGGCACGTGATAGAAAAAGGGGTAGAAAAGAGGCGATTTTTGAAGATATTGTCGCTGTACTTGGATCCCTTCGGTAGCCTCGAAGGAAGAAGTGATGATGGAGAGAGCTTTTTCTATTTTTTTAATTTTTAGCTTAGAGCACAAAATGCCATTTTAACCAGGGTTTTATTTCAGGTTAAGAAAATTTGTAACTCGAGTCCAATCTAGTGTGGTAATGAATCTAAGCACCCAAATTTCAAAACCTGCAAGTTGATATGACTATAAAAAATTTGAGTAAATTTTAAAATTTTCTTCAAAATTAAGAATAAATTATAACCTACAATTTAACGCATGACTTAACATGACATTAGTCAAATTGTTAATCTTAAAAAAATTCAAATACCACATTAGAAGAAAATTCAAAATTGATCAAAATAATTTTAAGTAATATAACAGTTGTCCAAGGATATAAAAAAAATATGTACATCCTCTACCTAAGAGCAATTTTGATTTTTGACATGAGATAAACGATTACACTAACGCTATTAATTTAACTAAATATAAATATAGGGTTTATGTACATGTAATAAATACAAGCATTAAGAGATTTTTGTAATTTATTCAATAAAATTTTATTGTAGACATAATTCGGGTTAAATCGGATTGAGTTATGCAAGGCTCAAGCTATATTAGCTCTGAAGCTTAATTTTAGAACTAAGTGTGGGTCTAGTCATGTTAGATGCCCTCGGAAGAACATAGATTAGGTTTTGGATGGATTGCTTTAAGTGTCTTGATATAAAATTTAAAAAAAAAAAAATCAAGATGAGGTTTGTCTTGATTCTATTATTTAAAGTCCTTAATCCAGACCTGACATTGATATTGGGCATTTTGAAATTAAATTGATAGCCAAGTTAGTAATGTATTCGCCTGACTTGGTCCATATTATAGGTTGGTTTGAGCCACCTGCCCAAGTTGCACAAAGGTGTTCCGCAGCATTTATGGATTGTAGGCTTCAATTTAGGATCCAATAGTTGGAGGTGTCCTTAAAAAGGAATCTGATGGTTGGAGAGATATTCTGAAAAAAAAAATGGAGAGGTATAGAAGATTTGGACTATTAGACATATCTCACCCGAGCTAGATTTTTTTCCATATTATCCTCACAAAATATATTTGGGATTAACATCCCGCATGCTTAATTCCATCAGGGTATCGCGAACTTAAGGGATATTGTGTCGTAACATTTTTTGGGTACCATGATTCTTAATTTGTTTTGAAAAAATAATCCAAGAGAGACCAACAATACTTCTTTCAAGAGAAGAGAATATCTGCTTCTTTCGAGTTTGAAATTAATAATCAAATATTTAAATTATTGATCATAATCTATATCACTAAAAATATTTGAAATCAAAAATCATGTATTTTGGTACTCTCCAATCTATATAAAAACTGGGTGCAGAAATAAGACGTTAAAATAATGTGTGACCATATTTTGCTGTGATCTAAGTATTTTTTTTTTTATTTTTTTATATTTTAGTATATGTAGATCATGATTTATAAGGTAGGTTTTTAATTTAAATATTTTATCATGTATTTAAGTATATTAGTAAAATGGACGTTGTTCATTTTTATGTCCGTATGATATATAAGTTAGAAACCATAATAATATAGAATTTTTGGTTTTTAGGTATCTTAATGATATAGATTGTTACAAATGATTTGGATTTTATATTTGGATGTCTCATGAAGCATGGTCTATCTCTTGATGAAATTTTTCTACACAACTAGTACTTAACCTGTGATAAAATGGAAACGTGCGGTATGTTGGGGTCTGATCAAGTTACCAAGTTTTGCAAATTAATTGGACCGGTCACGCCAGAACTTCTTAACTTTCCAAAATTATGAAGTTTTGAGGAACACTAGCATCATGATACGATGGCATGGGCTTTTTATAGCCATCACCTACCATCATGCCTTCAATCTTATTCATGCTTCTCCAATAAATTTGATGAAAAATGGAAGATGAAACTGCTTTTATGGACAAGCAGTGAGGTTCGGGAGTGCGTCAACTTTATTTTCCTTTAATCTAATTTGAATCACATCTCTTTCACCTATACCTTTTTTTTTTTTTTAAGTAATTGAAAACAGGCAGCCACTGCTTCAGAACATAACATAGATTTTCGAGAGGACGTAGCTCCTTTCGGACCATTCATGTCTATCAAAAGGCAAATAGTACTACTGATAGATCGCCTTTTATGTCTGACGTTATTAGTTGTACTCATGCACGATCAACATGAGTCGTCGTTGTATTAAAAAAAAAAAAATCGACAAAATCTATCAACATTTAGTGAGATCATGTGATGTAGGCAGGGTTGGACCCAAGTGGCCAAAACTGAGTAAGATTTGGACCACGTCACTAGCTTCACCGAAAGAACAAATTAGCATCCTCATCTTCTATCATATCTTTATTATTATATTATTTAAACGAAATTAAATGGCCTACTTTTACAGAAGCCGAAGAGCATATGATCTCTCTTAATGGTTTGAATTCGACCAATCGAACCGTAGGACTTGACAATTTAACATAACCCAGTAGGATCTACTGAAACGAATACTATCAATTAATGGGGGGAGTAACGGACCAAAGCTTGCACTAGTCACTCGCCAGATCAAACAAGTCATCCACACATCCTCTTGTTACTATATGTTTCATGAATATGCAACCATATTCCATCACAAGTTTTTTTTTTTCATGAAAAAAAGAACGAAAGCAAGAGACAACAGAAGGAAAGAATTCTCATCGTAGAGATGATGTGCTTCACTCAAAACAAAACAAGTATAATGAATCAATATAACAAGAGTTCAATCTATCCAACAATATTTTTTTTTTAAACAAAAAAATCTCTGAAGAAATAGTGAAAACAAAGAAACAATTTTCATAGCCAAGATGATGCTTTTATTCAAAACAAAAAGTATAATCAAGAGATACCGAAGGAGTTCGGTATTTCTTTCTTCCCCCAAAAAACAACAGATTAAAAAGAAAATTCAATTTTGATGGAGATCGCTGCGAACTTAAGAATCCACACGTCGAAGGATGCACAAAAGCCTGCTCTACTTCCTCCATGGAGCCCAACACTCTCTGCTTCCTGCAATATGGGTGTTGCTTGGTACAAAAGTGGCTCCAGGGTTCAAAAGATAGCTCTGATGTTGTCATGTGAATGCATCAATATGACCAAGTAAAATTTTAATGGGGGAAGGTACGTGGACAACTCCATTGGAGATGACGCATATAGACAGGCATCACTGTCATCCAGGGTCAAAATAATATCTCCTTAAGAATCAGAAGGACTAGCATGATGAAGCACATTATGATGAGTATGGTACCACACTTCACCATGAACCCTGTCCTCTGCGTTCTCTCTGCCTGCAGGTTAAGATGGATAAACTGACTTCAGATACAAAAAACTAAACTATCCCGATTGTTATGAAGACAATATATGTCAACACTAGTAATAGAGAAGGGTCCCCATGAAGACTCATTTCACACAAATAAGCTGGGATGACCAGAATTTAGTTACTAGGACTGCCACCAACAGTATACAAGGATTAAAGGGCAGCCCAGTGCACGAAGCTCCTCCCACTAAAGAGTCTGGGGAGAGTCAGATATATGCAGCCTTACCCAATGTGGAGAGGCTGTTGCTGTGTTTCGAACCTATGACCAAGGCTCACCCTCAATGATGTATGAAAATTGGTAGGCCAAAAAAGTTGCCATCTTAAATCTTAAGTGTTCTGTGCTGCGATATCTCCATCCAAAAGGAATTTCTTGGTGAGAACATTCAATGTGAACAGGTAAACCCTTTTCTGATGGTAAGCTGGCTTAACAGCTTAACCAAAGGGCTCAAGGTTGCAGATTTCAATTGGACTATGGGCCTTAATGGGCAAGCAGAGCAACTACTAACAAGCCTGATGTATTTAATGACCCAAGCAACATTTTCGCCACCATTATCAACATTGTTGCAGTACGCACAAGCAAGTCTAAACAAGACATGCAGCCCCCCCCCCCCCCCCCCCCCCCACACACACACACACAGAGAGAGAGAGAGAGAGAGAGAGAGAGAGAGAGAGAGAGAGAACCTTCTGCAATTGTTTACAGCCCTCTTCCACTGTGGCTGCAACATTCTGAATATTATAGTCAATCCGGTCAATGATGGTTCCCTGACCATAAAAATCCATTAGACATTTACTATGAAAGATGGTCAGGAATCTTGTACTCTTCCAAAGGGCTATCATAATACCTGATCTATCACTAGGACAGATAGATCCTTCATAATCTGAGCAAGCTCACTTACTGATTCCACAACCTGTAAGATAAAATCCAAATCAGGATGAGGTTAACCAGGGTGATCTTACAATGTATTGATCATGAATTCAGCATTCTAAAGGACATAGAGGTACCTGTTCAATCTCTCTCTCCCTCTCTCTTGTGAATGCCTCACTTTTTTTCAGTTGAGACATATGATCATTAAATCCCTGCAAAAAAGAAAAACAACATCATTTCCTTTTTTTAAGTCAGAGCAGATTTTCAGACAATAAAATGTGTAACAGTATCGGAATTTATCAAGTAAAAAAAGAACAAATTTCCTGCATGTTGGATTAATGGATGTCTACTTTCATGCCAAGAAAAGTAATGCATATTATAACCAGGAAAATCATGTTACAACCGAGCTTTGGCTCATAGACCAGATGTAGCGGCTAAGAATGGTTGGATGGCAAAATAAAAACTGACGCAAACAAAACATAACCAAGCAACCAACCCTATTCCAATCATTTGGGCTCTTGGCATTTCAAATCCAGCCATATCTAAGACCCTGGCACTAACAAAGATTAACTCAGGTTGCAATCTATAGTTTAGATCTCCTTTATGTTATTTTATGTTAAAAATCTGGCTCTTACTTAATCCCTAGCTCATCCTTTTTTAATGGGCTGAGACCAGCATCAATGGCATTTACAAAATATGCCCAGATTTGACTGTCTCCACATGTGAAGACGAAAAAGGTAACCAGCATAGGGTCCAGTCATGCAACATCAGAGTCATGCAAACATGCCAAACATGATCAGACTTGATAAAGACAGACCCAGGGAAAAAAACTCCAGATGTGTAACCCAAGCAGGTTAAAACAGTACGACGCTACAGGCAGACAGAAACCTCACTTTTTTGCATCTTATCTGTAATTATTTCTTTAAGCTACCATTGGACAATGATATTATCCCTGAAGTTTACTTCGGATGAATAGCTGATCATTTCAAATGCTTTCTTGCTCTTGCAAGCAAAAAAGGGAAGAAAACATACCACAGCAACAAAGTCATCATCTTCTGATGTAGATCTAGTTCCATTAAGATTCATCTCCAAATCCAAACCATCTTGACCCTAAAATGATGAAACAATATTAAATGGCCAAGGAAATTTAAATGAAAATCAGATAAGCCAATTAACAAGCCAGAAGTGGATGTATCTGAATAACAGCAAGTTCAACAGACCTCCTTTTGCTGTCTGAGATGCTTCAAATAAGTAGACTGCTTTTTACGGAACTCCATTGAGAGGTTCTGAAGATCAGTCGCAAGTGATCTCTGCAGGAGAACTATGCATTTGTCAAGACAAGCATTAGAGAAGGCCAATAAAGAACAGAATAAAATATCAAGAATCACATTAAAGCAAGATAAAAGAGACGAGCTTTCCTTCATAGAATGACACCTGATGAAAGACTTTGTCGAACACTATGAAGCTAATTTCATATGTAATCATATGCATCTGGGATCTTGGCATAATGAAAGTAGTGTGCCTTTATGAAACCGACAAGCATATAATTTTAGCAATTATGTTATCATACCTGCACATTTTTCCGAATATTTGAATCTTCAGAAGTAGAATTGGAAGAAAGTTTCTTTAATCTCTTCTCCGATCTCTTCAACAAATCAGTGATCTCTTGAGTAAGAATTTCAATTGCATGTTGCACCTCTTTTCCATCTCCAAAAGAAGGCATTAAAGCCTTGGCATGAGCCTTGACTAACTCCGACATTTTTGTCCGAGCACGTTGTATATTTGCTGATATTTCTTCAGAAACATCCACCCAAGCTGGAGGCAAACCAACTGTAAGTGGGCCTTTACTGCAGCAGGCAAAGGACATATTACATTGCAGGCAGTAGCATGAGGCGAGAAGATTTCAGACAATATCAGAATACAGCAATGTATTCTGCTATCCGGTATTTGAAGTGGACATTCCATATCAAGATCTTGAAGATCAAAGCCAATAAACTGATGCATGAGTAGTGGTGAACAAACACTAGCAAATTTTATGATAGATATGTCCTCGAGCATTGAATTCTCTATGATTTCTGAAGGGAACAAAATTGATATGACACAAGGAAGTTTCTGGGAAGGGTGATGGCATTTAAGCAGAAATGGGAAAAAGTACTTCAACATATTGGTAACAAGCAAATCCTTTCAAAAAAGAGACATGAAAAATAAGATTGTGTTATCTGTGAAGAATATCTAGGAAACAGGTGTCTGGACAAATTTGATGCACTATAAGGTGATGCCACTCACTCTGGGTACTTTGAAAGTAGTTCCTGGTGGTTGATGACTGCCAACAATCTGAGGACCCCACAGAAGCATCAAAAGACATACAACTCCTAAGGATGGCTGCTCCATCCCAGAGAAATTTATTCACAAGGGGGCTTACCAGTTCATATGAAGGATGAGCAACCGAGATAACTCTAAAGTATTTCTGTGGAAGGATTTCAAGGCTAGCTTATTATCACCATGCTGGCTGTTGATCATACAGGCAGGATGCAACATGAAGGTCCAAAAATTTATGAAAACTGTTTTACTTATTATCTACCAAAAAGCTGCCTTAATTGATTGCTCGATGTCTTACCATTAGAAGTCTTTTCTGAACTTATCAGGTGTTCAACAATCTCTTCCTAAACATACGCAAACTAATTTTACAGTTAAATGGGACTGATGTCACTGACCTCATAATAGTTGAAGCATGAAGTGCTGGGGAAAAACTTGCCTTGTCAAAGACAAATTCTTTCCATTGGCAGTATTATATAAGTAAATCAACACTAGTTCTTGTTTACATAAGAAACAAGATTCATCTTCTTGACATGGCAGACAAAGTGGAGTCTCATCTGGAACGTCATTTGTAGGCCTTTTTTTTCTCGGAACATTTAAAGAAAGATGTGACTTAATCTTGCTGACATCTTGCAAAAGCATCACATTAATTTAGGGGGAGAACAAAATTATTCATCTTTTGGAGATCTATCTTGATGTAATTAATGCAAAACAACACATGGAAGATATGGCAAGTTTATACAGTGAAAAATTTGGTGACTGGTTCTATAATTTCAGTTATTCAAGAAGTTTAGGAGTCATTGTATGTTTTGACAAGATTCGGAGCATATGTGAGTTCTAGTTTAATGGATCATAGGCATTATACGGGTCATAATTTATGGTGGACCAAAGCTACCTTTGGCTGTGGGGACCATCACAATTAAGATTCTAGAGAAAACTCATCATTAGTGAGGGTTCCACATATCTGAAAAAGACACACACACACGCACGCACAGCGAAGGAATAGAATGAAGCTCTCAAAAGGTAGGTATCACTGGGATCCATGATTCTAATTTAGAATCCTAGTCATCCAAATCTTGGTGCAAGCATATGAGTAGATATGATCTTCTTTCAATCATTGAGTGTTCTCATGCATCCTTGTTCTCAACATTTCTCCTTTTATAGTTAAACCCACATGGTTTAACTGAAACTAATCTAAAGGCAACCCATGGACTCCATGAGATACCAGATCAGACCCCCCCCCCCCCCCCAAAAAAAAAAAAACAAAAGTAAAAGAAAAAAAAAATCATTTTGAGAAAACCTCCTTGTCATCATTTTCAACCAGTTAAAATGAATCTTCAAATTTACTGACAAAGTGAAAACTGGAGGGTTGTCTTCATTTTTTTTTTTTCATTTTTATGCCAACTTATTTGCTCCTGCTTAATCAAGAATTAATCCATTTTGAGCTTCCATTGAGCTATGCTGCTATTTTAAAGTGGTTTGCAACCATATTTACTGTTCATGAGATACACTCATTGTTTATGAATAGTAATCACCCTCTATACACCTTACATCTTGTCCATGCTTATCAAGCCTCATAAATTTCTTAGAATTTGTTTTGCTAGTTTCAGCACCTCTTGTTTTCTATCTACAGGATCTGCTTTTTGACATACTAGAATTACACCATGGTTACCCATTATAAGCAGTTACTGCCCTCTTATGTTGTAAGATCAGATCAACCACTTAATTTTCTTACGTTGTTGGTTCATTTGGCGCCAAAATCTCTTTTGGACCAACCATTTGCTATCCTTTGGAGTTTGGGCTATTATTATTCCTTCCAACTATGTCAACTACTATGCCTTCTAGCCCACACGTGACTTGCTAGTATACAGGTAACATGAACCTTTTCCTTTTGGTCAAAGGTACCCTTGGGTTTTGTTCTATCTTTGTATTCCGTGTCTCGTCTCATTCTTCAATCAATTTTTAGGCACTCTATCTGCCCCATACAAAACTTTGCCATTCTATTTTTTAAGTTTCCTTGCTTAATTCATTTCCATTTGCCTGCAACTCATGACATCATGAGTGCAATCAACCATCCTCTAAGATTTCATTATACGTAGCATCATCAACCATTTATACCCATTTATTTCAACTTGGGCTACTTTGACATGTCACTTGATGAAACTTTTGGGAATCTGCCAACTTGTTATCTTGGCCTTTAAGCTATATCAAGAAGCCTCTAGTTATTGCTTCAATTTTTATACATGATTTTGCTTCATCATAGGTTGGCTTGACCCCACTTTGCAGGTTTGATTGTATGCATCTACAAATTCTATCATCAACATCCCATAGTCCATGAAAATCAAGAGTTGATAAATTTTTTACACTTACATTCGCTTCAGTCGCTATGATTGCCATCTCCAAACATGCATCAGTCTTGATTCTTGATGCTCAACTAACCTCCTAATTGTGTTCAATTTCATTCTTGGCTTGCTTTCATCCAATGTTGTTTGTTTTAAAAGTCCATCACCTCTCATAGGGGATGTCCATTGCTTTGCCCTGTTCGGAATGCCAGAATTCAGATCTATGACATAATTTGGATGCCCTGTCAAATTGTCATTCCATGTCATTTAACATCAATCTAGCCATCTTCACTAGTCTGCCCACCTCCCTGCTATTAACTTGGTCAACCACAACATCCTCATACGATTTACATCATCAAATCCTCAGTTTGTAATTTGAGATAATTGAAGTCATTGTTCCAACCATTCCCTTGAATATTAGCTCTATTGGCGCAAGTTGAGTCTTCTCTCTCTCAGTTTGTAATTTTACATGTCATTGTTCCATCCCTTCCCTTAAATATTTTTAGACCTATTGTCACACATTAAGTCTTCTCTCTCTCAGTTTGCAATTGTTCATAATTGAAGTCATTGTTCCATCCATTCCCTTGAATGTTTCTAGCCCCATTGTCGCAAATTGAGTCTTCTCACTCTCAATTTGTAGTTATAGACAATTGAAGTCATTATTCCATCCATTCCCTCGAATGTTAGTGCTACTGTTGCAAATTGAGTCTTCTCTCTCTCTCTCTCTCTCTCTCTCTCTCTCTCTGTGTGTGTGTGTGTGGAGTCTTCTTTAATTAGTTAATTTTTATCAGTGCATTAGGCCAGTATCAAGTTAGCATGTTGCTTTGGTTGTTACCAGTTTAGCTTCATGTTGCTTCCTCTTTTTACCATCTGCACTCACCTACTCTTATATGGCAGGGCACCTTTTAATGCTTCAACTCATCAGCTATGTCCATGCATTCTTGCGTTCATGGATCGTCAAGCATCACATTGGCTCCATCTCAGGAGTATATCCACATTCCATGATAATACAATGGCTGCATTCGATGATTTCTGTGATTCTCCTATCAATCTTTCCTATCAATTTCTGGGAACAGTCAGAGAACACCGTTGATATGAGAAGGCCAACATTTTTTTGTTGTTGATGTAAAAAACTTTTTGCAACTCATTACAGCATGATCAGAAAAAGAAGATAGCGGAACGCAAGGGGGCGTCTTGCTGATTTAGATCTAGAAAGCAAAATAACATTCAGAAAAGAACAGCAGAAACTAAGGATTTGTTTCACTGGGAAGCCACTCGAACCTGGAATTGCTGGGGTCTTCCGTGCTAAGAGGAGTATAAGCCCGATCCGGATGGAGAAGCGAAGTACTCACCAATTCGATCACCGGGCCACCGGCCGAAGACAACGAAGGGCCGGCATGAGCCGGAGGAGAAAAGACCGCCGGCATCCGAACGCTCCGAAGGGCGTCCCGATACTTCCGGTACACCGGAGTCCGATTCCTCGTCGCCATCGGCCAAAATCTCGACACCAAATCCCTCAGATTCGGCAATGCGAGACCCGATCTGCGACAATTACTAGGTCAAGGAAGTCAGAATCACTATGTTTATTCTAAAGGAGGAGGATTCGAGGGGTTAATGACCTCTAGGGCACGCGCAGGGGCGTGAATGCAGGCGATTCCAGTGGATCATCGCCGGAAGAGGGCGGCGGAGGGCTCTGATTCGAGGGTTCTGGAGGTCGAAAACGGGGATGGGGTCAGAGATCTCGGATCCAGGGAGCTCGGGTTTTGGCTTTCTCCGCCGCCGTGGGAGGAGGTGGTCGGGGATTTCGCGTGGATGGTGAGGTAGAAGAAGGCCGTAGTTGGGAGTCCTCCCCCGCTCTCTCTCTCTCTCGTCGCCCGGGGGACGTTATGCATGCATTAGCCTTTTATCATCCGGTCCCTAATGTGATAATTAAGGGTACTTACAAGCGACATTTACCATGACATCCATCTAGCTTCATTTCCAATGCCGGGTCCGTGGGAGTTCTATTTTGTGGAGTATCACTTATACCTACTTGACCTATCACATTTAATTGGATAGAAATGCTTGCGTCTTTAAAAGATAGGATGACTTTCCCAAGATCTGTGGTGGATAGAGCTTTCCTTTATGTTGCCGAGATTATCAATACTACCATAGCAACTTCATCCAAAAATGGCTAGAGACATCTAGGGCTCCCACTCTACTGTTGCAGCGCATATATTTACTCTTGTCTCTTGGGAGCTCCTACCCTCCGGCCATCTCGAAGTGAATTTCGATGGTAGTGTCCGCAAGTAGAGACAGAGGAGGTATGAGTTTTGTGATGATGAATCACAACTCTAGGTTGATTGCTGCTGGAGAGTGGCACACTTGTGACATGACAGTTAAAGAGGCGGAGCTCAAGGCAGCATGGGAGGGCATCACCTATGCGATGCGTGGTCTAGAGCTGACAACATCTTTCTGGAAGGGGACCCAGCTATGGTGATTGAGTAGATTCTGGAGGTGGATCGGCGAGGTGATGGTCACCCACTGCTTAGGGATATCCACAGGATGATGAGAGATTGTGGCTCATTTCATACTGCTCATGTGTATCAAGAGACGAAGAGGGCTGTAGACTGGGTCACCTTCTTCGCTACTCATTACTCGAGAGAGGTCTTTTGGACATGTTTGGTTGTTGCCCCTCCATCCTTATGCCATCTTCTTTCTTTTGATAGTACTAGTTGAACTCACGCTAGATTTGTGCGAGCAGCCATTGTACCAAAAACAAAATAGTTCTATTTTGTGGAGTATCACTTATACCTACTTGACCTATCACATTTGATTGGATAGAAATGCTTGCGTCTTTAAAAGATAGGACGACTTTCCCAAGATCTGTGGTGGATAGAGCTTTCCTTTATGTTGCCGAGATTATCAATACTACCATAGCAACTTCATCCAAAATGGCTAGAGACATCTAGGGCTCCCACTCTACTGTTGCAGTGCATATATTTACTCTTGTCTCTTGGGAGCTCCTACCCTCCGGCCATCTCGAAGTGAATTTCGATGGTAGTGTCTGCAAGTAGAGACAGAGGAGGTATGAGTTTTGTGATGATGAATCACAACTCTAGGTTGATTGCTGCTGGAGAGTGGCACACTTGTGACATGACAGTTAGAGAGGCGGAGCTCAAGGCAGCATGGGAGGGCATCACCTATGCGATGCGTGGTCTAGAGCTGACAACATCTTTCTGGAAGGGGACCCAGCTATGGTGATTGAGTAGATTCTGGAGGTGGATCGGCGAGGTGATGGTCACCCACTGCTTAGGAATATCCACAGGATGATGAGAGATTGTGGCTCATTTCATACTGCTCATGTGTATCAAGAGACGAAGAGGGCTGTAGACTGGGTCACCTTCTTCGCTACTCATTACTCGAGAGAGGTCTTTTGTGAAGGGTTTTAGCATGTTATAATGCGCAGCGGAAGCTAGGGATTTTAAAAATTTCTTGATAAAGTTCCTTAACATAAAACCCTTATAAGCCAAGATCACCTTAATGGAAGCAATCAAATAATATAATATAAATGTAGAAATAGAAGAATACCTCTAACGCTAATCCAATATGCAGAATTTCCACTAGGTGCCCAAGTGTTCACCCTCCAACGTTGATCCACACGAAAACTTGATTTAAGTCTTAAGCTCCAAAGACTTTGATCCTTAATGCAGAATTCTTAAAGAACTCTAATGGCTTGCTTTCCTTTCTTTCTATTTTTCTTTAACCTTCTAAAATCACTTCTAATCCTTTTGTCCTAAAGAAGACCACCTTGTCTTGGCTTAGGACACACTAGAAGCAATGCTAAAAAGAAAGAAACTAATGTAAGAAAGAAAGAAGAGAGGAGTGGGGTGGAGTTGGAATAATGAAACCCATGAAGTGCTAGCCTATTTATAATAGGTGTAGGGATGCATCTCCAAGGGATGCATCCCATCCACACATCCTTTCATGAAAGGACATCATCTAAGGGCCATATCAAATAAGAGGAGGTGCAGATCAAGTGAAGAGGTGTATCAAATGATATGTCCTTTCATGTGGTGCCATATTTTGACCAAGTCAACATCACATGCTAATCACATGTCCATCATGCCTCACCTCTTGATCTTTCATGATGATGATCCAAGGGCTCCAATGCAAGGCGCCATTTACTTGACCCATTATGTCTTCATCCAATGGTGGGATTAAGATCCAATGGTCAATTATGATAGCCATCCTCTAACCCAATCCAATTGGGTTAAACCAACTCTCCATTATGTCTTCATCCAATGGTAGATCAAGATCTAACGGTCTAGATTGAATGATTTATTAAATCTAATCCAATTAGACTCAAACCAAGCCAATTAGGTGCCAACTCTTGGCTAACCCATATTAGAAGATGATCTAATCAAATTAGATCAATTAAGAATCAGATTCGAATCCAATTCGAATCAAGAGCTAAGGGTTTGCAACACCTGCTAGGATGTCTATCTTGCAAACATGATCTAATCCAATTAGACCCTTAATAAGTTTTCTTGTGTGTGACCCATTGGGTTCCATACTTAGCCAGCAATAGGTGTGAGTGCAAGTTGACCTAACTTGATTAGAACTCTTCTAATCGATTTAAGTCCAAACTGTGCGAACCCAAACTTAACAATTAGAATCCTTTCTAATTGGTGATCGAATTAAACTCTTTAATTCGATCAAACCTATAAGACAAGATTGACGTCTAGCAACGTGTCATGTCTATCCGAAAAATATGGAATTTGGTGGAAATACCAAAAATACCCTTCAGTGGCAAGTTACCGTGCAATTCAATTCTTTAATCAAACTGCATCCCAAATATGTATATGAGTATGAATATATGTCAAACTCAATTTCATATTCATATTTTTCTCAATCTTTAATGATAATTCAAATAATGAAACATTAGAAACTCTTTCTAATTTTCATTCTGCTTTGATCAAAGGCTTCCTGAATTATCATATGATTAGAATAAATAGGATGCTATCTTCTCTTACTAGAAGTGATTAATTCCTTGTTGACCTACTCATAATCTTCGTACACAATTCACCATATCCAGAAGACCTCGTACATAACTTATTGTCATGAATGAGTGTAAACCAAAATATGGGTTCATGTACACAAGATACCATGGTGATCTCAGGTCATAGGATCAGTTGCACAACTCCCACTAAGAGAATCATTTTTTGACATATAAGTAAGACTTCATAAGATTTCTCTTTGTAGATCAATTCAGTGAACTCATTCCTCTAATGAGCACCCACATCTTTATATTAGTGTCTCCACACAAATGATTGTGAGATCAATCATCCTCTGCATCGAGCATACATAAGACATGCCAGTCTTTCCGGTAATCATTGATCTCCGACTCAATGTACCAATGACTGGGAATATTTAAGATTAGGATTTTAGGATTTTAAGTCTCACTAGTATGATCTCATCATAGTCTTAAAACAATTGCCCTAATCTAAGAAGTTTATCATAAATATAATCAACAGCATATGATAAAACATAACGCCTTTATTCATATTTAAATGTCATGTACATGATTTGGACAAATCAAAAGAAAAAAACTTTCGCAATACATATTGCGATTGGCTTGTAGGGCATCTACTCTTTCAATCTCCCACTTGCACTAAAGCCAATCGCTTTTATATTTTATCCCCATACAATCGAGGTGGCGATCGAACTGCTGTTGTGGTAGAGCTTTAGTGAACGGGTCTGCTAAGTTGTTCTTTGTGTCTACTCGTTCAATGACTATGTCTTGTCTCTCGACGATCTCTCGAACGAGGTGGAAGCGTCTTAGAATGTGCTTGGATTTGTGATGAGATCTTGGTTCCTTTGCTTGAGCAACAGCTCCAGTGTTGTCACAATAAACTGAAACTGGTCCAGCAATCTCAGGAACTACTCCCAACTCAGCGATGAACTTCTTCATCCAGACAGCTTCCTTAGCGGCTTCACTTACAGCGATGTATTCTGCCTCAGTAGTTGAGTCAGCTACAGTTTGCTGCTTGGAACTCTTCCAGCTCACTGCACCACCATTTAGGGTAAAGACATACCCTGAAGTAGACTTGCTATCATCTGGATCTGATTGAAAACTATAATCAGAAAATCCTTCTAGTTTCAACTCAGATCCTCCATAAACTAGAAAAATATCTTTAGTCCTTCTTAAGTACTTAAGAATATTTTTCACAGCTATCCAATGATTTTCTCCTGGATCAGCCTGGAATCTGCTTGTTATGCCTAAGGCATAAGCAACATCAGGCCTAGTACATAGCATAGCATACATAATTGATCCTACTGCCGAAGCATAGGGAATAGAATTCATTCTATTCCTCTCTTCAGATGTCTTAGGAGACATCTTCTTAGAGAGACGTATGCCATGACTCATAGGTAAGTAACCTCTTTTACTTCCTTCCATGCTGAATCTTTTTAGCACATGATCTATGTACCTAGACTGGGACAAGCCTAGCATCCTTTTAGATCTATCCCTATAGATCTTTATACCAAGTATATAGGATGCTTCTCCCAAGTCTTTCATGGAAAAGCTTTTTGATAGCCAAGTCTTGACCGATTGTAACATTGGGAATATCATTTCCAATGATTAGTATGTCATCTACATACAATATTAAGAAGACAACGGCACTCCCACTAGTCTTCTTGTACACACATGGTTCATCCACATTTTTGATAAAACCAAACTCTTTGACTGTTGTATCAAAACGGATGTTCCAACTCCTCGATGCTTGTTTTAATCCATAAATGGATCTCTTAAGCTTGCATACTTGATTTGCTCTCCCACTTGAGACAAATCCTTCTGGCTGTGTCATGTAAACCTCTTCCTCAAGATAACCATTAAGGAAGGCGGTTTTGACATCCATCTGCCAAATTTCATAATCATAGTATGCAGCAATTGCAAGCAAAATCCGAATAGATTTAAGCATGGCAACTGGTGAAAAAGTTTCATCATAGTCAATTCCTTGCTTTTGCCTGAAACCTTTTGCCACCAATCTAGCCTTGTAGGTTTCTACTTGGCCATCTGCTCCAATCTTCTTCTTATAGACCCATTTGCAACCTATAGGGTTTACACCTTCTGGTGCATCAACCAAAGTCCATACTTGGTTGGTATACATAGAGTCTATTTCGGATTTCATAGCTTCTAACCATTTGTTAGAGTCATTACTCATGATAGCTTCCAAATAGGTCAGAGGATCATCATTTTCGACGATGTGGGCTTCATCATTCTCAATGATAAACCCATACCTCTTAGGTGCATTTCGCACTCTATCTGACCTTTGGAGAGGAGATGTGTGTTGTGGTTGTACTTCATCAATGGGTACATCTGGTTGAAGAATTTCTTGTGTTTCTATTTGTAGGTCTTGAACTTCATTAAGTTCAATTCTTCTTTCACTGCCCTTTTCTAAGATAAACTCTTTTTCTAAGAAAGTGGCATGCCTACTAACAAATACCTTTTGTTCAGTAGGGTGATAGAAGAGATATCCAATACTTCTTTGGAATAACCCATAAATGTACATTTATCTGATCTAGCACTTAGCTTATGTCCAAAATTTCTTTTGACATATGCTTGGCAACCCCATATTTTAAAATATTTAAGATTGGGCTTTCTACCTCTCCATATCTCATATGGAGTACTAGATACAGATTTTGAAGGTATCCTGTTTAGCACATATGTAGCAGTTTCTAAGGCATAACCCCAGAAGGAAATAGGAAGATCTGTAAAGCACATCATGGACCTTACCATATCTAATAGAGTACGATTCCTCCGTTCAGCTACACCATTTAGTTGTGGCGTATACGGAGGTGTCCATTCAGAGAGAATGCCATTTTCTTTAAGATGATTTAAAAATTCACTAGAAAGGTATTCACCTCCTCGATCAGATCGAAGGATTTTAATACACTTTCCGGTTTGTTTTTCAACCATACTTTGATACTCTTTAAACTTATCAAAGGCTTCGTATTTATGTTTCATAAGATACACAAATCCGAACCTTGATAAATCATCAGTGAATGTGATGAAGTAAGAGTATCCACCTCTAGCTGGAGTTGTCATAGGACCACATACATCTGTATGTATAAGTCCTAATAACTCACTTGCCCTTTCTCCATGTCCAGTGAATGGAGACTTGGTCATTTTTTCCATAAGACAAGATTCACAAGTTCCTAATGATTCATAATCATAAGGATCAAAGAACTCTTCTTTGTATAACTTGTTGATTCTTGATTCACTTATGTGACCAAGTCGGCAATGCCAAAGGAGGGTATTATTCACTTCCTCTCTCTTTCTTTTATTGCTTTATTAATATGAAAGACATTGTCATTAAGTAATAAAACTAGAAGACCATTTTCCATAATGCCATTGCAAAGATGCTTATTAGAAAATAATAGAGCAACCATTGCCCTTTCCATTAATTTCAAAACCTTTCTTTAACAACAAAGAAATGGAAATTACATTTCTAATAATTTTGGGCATATAATAACAATCTTCTAATTGTAGGAGCTTTCCCGAAGGCAATTCCAAGTTGTAGGTTCCAACAGCTTCAGCCTGAATGGACTCTCCTCCAGCGCCATACAGCTCGAAGTCACCTTTCTTCAAAATTTTAATTTTCTGTAGTCCATGCAAAGATTTGCAAATGTGAAAACCACAGCCGGTATCCAATACCCATGAATTTGAATTTGAAGAACTTAATGACAAGTTGGCATGTAACATAAACATACCTTTTGATGCAACTCTTGCATCGGTCTTCATACTTGCAAGAAAACTCTTGCAATTCCCTTTTCCAGTGGCCAGCTTTGCCACAATGAAAACAGGTACTTGATCCGGAGTTTTTCTTTCCTTTTTTCTTTTTGATGCTACTCTTGGGGTTCAATCGTTTCTTAGAACCCTTATTTCCCGATTCCTCATAGAGGTGCTATTTATAAGAAGGAGTGGACCTTTATCCTTCTTAATATGCCCTTCAGCTGTTTTGAGCATATTTAACAGCTCGGGCAGGGAGGTGTTCAGCTTGTTCATGTGAAAGTTCACAACAAACTGAGAGAATGAATCAGGCAGTGATTGCAGGATCAAATCCTGACTGAGCTCACTATCCATAGCAAAACCTAATTGACTTAATCTGGTGATCAAGTCTATAACCATAAGAACATGGTTTTGCACTGGAGTTCCTTCATTCATTCTAGCACGGAACAACTGCTTAGATATCTCATACCTAGCAGTCCTGCTTTGTTCTCCATACAACTCTTTTAAATTGAGAAGTATGGATTGAGTGTCCATGCCTTCATGTTGCCTCTGTAATTCATTGTTCATAGAGGCAAGTATGATACATTTGACAGTCACACTGTCATTTTCCACATCTTATGTGTGGCAACCTCCTCTTCTGTAGCATCATCCCCTAGATCTCCAAGATCAGGGGTTTCAAGTATATAGGAAATTTTCTCCTGAGTGAGTACTATCTTTAAATTCCTCAACCAGTCCACATAGTTTGGTCCGGTCAACTTGTTGGCATCTAAGATGCCTCTTAGTGAAAGTGAAGAAGCCATTTAATAATTCTACATATGCAAGAACAAACTAATATAAGCAGACCAATCATGATGACATGTTTGCAACTAGATAAGGACTTTAATCTAATTTGTCTCCTACTATTTTTATCGAATATCATAGCCCTCTCCTATGATAAACGTGAAAATATAATTTTTCTTAGTAGGGTTGAGATCCTAATTCATCATAAAAGCCTTGTGTTTACACAACAAACTCTTATGAGTTCAAAGGTAGGAAACTCTTTCCAATTGCATCTCATGCAATTCTCAACTTTATCTTGTCCTCTTAAAATACTTATTGCCTTGTGTTAGCACAACAAACAATAATATTTTAGTTAAGTCAAACCCTTCATTTCCATATAGTCATATTCGAATAATATTCCCTTGTGGTTGCACAACAAGGCAATATATTAAAATATGCCATAAGCATCTTAATGCACCAAGACAGTATAACATCAGTCCCCATTGCAAGTCTTGTGTTAGCACAACAAACTAGCATGGATCTTGACATAATAATATCGAGGCATGAAGGAAGGCTATCATAGTGTTATATCAATATTAAGCTTATCCATAATAAGCAATCAACAATTGGCCAGGTAAGCAGGTGGGAGGCTCCCTTACTCAGAGAGTAAGGTCTAATTAAGTAACCACCTTTAGTGCTTTCTTAGACACCAATTAGATTAATTGTTCTAGAATGGGTTAGCTCAAAGTTTTTCAACACTATGACTTAATATAATTTTTATTGAGGGCTTACTAGTCTCTAGCACATTCTTTAATTGTAACATATATTTAACATATTAAATAAGCTATCATGCATCATAGCTATCTCATAGCATGTATAAATCATAAGCAACTAATTAACATGCTTCAACATATTTTCATATGGAAAATTTCATATCATGAATTTTATTACATATCATATCATATATGAATCATATATTTCAGCATTTCATTAAGCATATGACATTACTATCTCATAGTAAATTAATAATCATACATCATATATAATTATTTGATTGAACCAATTAAGGATGGCTCTGATACCACTGAAGGGTTTTAGCATGTTATAATGCGCAGCGGAAGCTAGGAATTTTAAAATTTCTTGATAAAGTTCCTTAACATAAAACCCTTATAAGCCAAGATCACCTTAATGGAAGCAATCAATAATATAATATAAATGTAGAAATAGAAGAATACCTCTAACGCTATCCAATATGCAGAATTTCCACTAGGTGCCCAAGTGTTCACCCTCCAACGTTGATCCACACGAAAACTTGATTAAGTCTTAAGCTCCAAAGACTTTGATCCTTAATGAGAATTCTTAAAGAACTCTAATGGCTTGCTTTCCTTTCTTTCTATTTTTCTTTAACCTTCTAAAATCACTTCTATCTTTTGTCCTAAAGAAGACCACCTTGTCTTGGCTTAGGACACACTAGAAGCAATGCTAAAAGAAAGAAACTAATGTAAGAAAGAAAAAGAGAGGAGTGGGGTGGAGTTGGAATAATGAAACCCATGAAGTGCTAGCCTATTTATAATAGGTGTAGGGATGCATCTCCAAGGGATGCATCCCATCCACACATCCTTCATGAAAGGACATCATCTAAGGGCCATATCAATAAGAGGAGGTGCAGATCAAGTGAAGAGGTGTATCAAATGATATGTCCTTTCATGTGGTGCATATTTTGACCAAGTCAACATCACATGCTAATCACATGTCCATCACGCCTCAACTCTTGATCTTTCATGATGATGATTCCAAGGGCTCCATGCAAGGCGCCATTTACTTGACCCATTATGTCTTCATCCAATGGTGGGATTAAGATCCAATGGTCAATTATGATAGCCATCCTCTAACCCAATCCAATTGGGTTAAACCAACTCTCCATTATGTCTTCATCCAACGGTAGATCAAGATCTAACGGTCTAGATTGAATGATTTATTAAATCTAATCCAATTAGACTCAAACCAAGCCAATTAGGTGCCAACTCTTGGCTAACCCATATTAGAAGATGAATCTAATCAAATTAGATCAATTAAGAATCAGATCGAATCCAATTCGAATCAAGAGCTAAGGGTTTGCAACACCTGCTGGATGTCTATCTTGCCAACATGATCTAATCCAATTAGACCCTTAATAGTTTTCTGTGTGTGACCCATTGGGTTCCATACTTAGCCAGCAATAGGTGTGAGTGCAAGTTGACCTAACTTGATTAGAACTCTTCTATCGATTTAAGTCCAAACTGTGCGAACCCAAACTTAACAATTAGAATCCCTTTCTAATTGGTGATCGAATTAAACTCTTTATTCGATCAAACCTATAAGACAAGATTGACGTCTAGCAACGTGTCATGTCTATCCGAAAATATAGAATTTGGTGGAAATACCAAAAATACCCTTCAGTGGCAAGTTACCGTGCAATTCAATCCTTTAATCAAACTGCATCCCAAATATGTATATGAGTATGAATATATGTCAAACTCAATTTCATATTCATATTTTTCTCAATCTTTTAATGATAATTCAATAATGAAACATTAGAAACTTTTCTAATTTTCATTCTGCTTTGATCAAAGGCTTCCTGAATTATCATATGATTAGAATAAATAGGATGCTATCTTCTCTTACTAGAAGTGATTAATTTCTTGTTGACCTACTCATAATCTTCGTACACAATTCACCATATCCAGAAGACCTCGTACATAACTTATTGTCATGAATGAGTGTAAACCAAAATATGGGTTCATGTACACAAGATACCATGGTGATCCAGGTCATAGGATCAGTTGCACAACTCCCACTAAGAGAATCATCTTTTGACATGTAAGTAAGACTTCATAAGATTTCTCTTTGTAGGAAAATTCAGTGAACTCATTCTCTAATGAGCACCCACATTTTATATTAGTGTCTCCCCACAAATGATTGTGAGATCAATCATCCTCTGCATCGAGCATACATAAGACATGCCAGTCTTCCGGTAATCATTGATCTCCGACTCAATGTACCAATGACTGAAAATATTTAAGATTAGGATTTTAGGATTTTAAGTCTCACTAGTATGATCTCATCATAGTCTTAAACCATTGCCCTAATCTAAGAAGTTTATCATAAATATAATCAACAGCATATGATAAAATAACGCCTTTATTCATATTTAAATGTCATGTAATGATTTGGACAATCAAAGAAAAAACTTCGCAATACATATTGCGATTGGCTTGTAGGGCATCTACTCTTTCATTTTGGACATGTTTGGTTGTTGCCCTCTCATCCTTATGCCATCTTCTTTCTCTTGACAGTACTAGTTGAACTCACGCTAGATTTGTGCGAGCAGCCATTGTACCAAAAAAAAAAATAGTTCTATTTTGTGGAGTATCACTTATACCTACTTGACCTATCACATTTGATTGGATAGAAATGCTTGCGTCTTTAAAAGATAGGACGACTTTCCCAAGATCTGTGGTGGATAGAGCTTTCCTTTATGTTGCCGAGATTATCAATACTACCATAGCAACTTCATCCAAAATGGCTAGAGACATCTAGGGCTCCCACTCTACTGTTGCAGCGCATATATTTACTCTTGTCTCTTGGGAGCTTCTACCCTCCGGCCATCTCGAAGTGAATTTCGATGGTAGTGTCTGTAAGTAGAGACAGAGGAGGTATGAGTTTTGTGATGATGAATCACAACTCTAGGTTGATTGCTGCTGAGAGTGGCACACTTGTGACATGACAGTTAGAGAGGCGGAGCTCAAGGCAGTATGGGAGGGCATCACCTATGCGATGCGTGGTCTAGAGCTGACAACATCTTTCTGGAAGGGGACCCAGCTATGGTGATTGAGTAGATTCTGGAGGTGGATCGGCGAGGTGATGGTCACCCACTGCTTAGGGATATCCATCAGGATGATGAGAGATTGTGGCTCATTTCATACTGCTCATGTGTATCAAGAGACGAAGAGGGCTGTAGACTGGGTCACCTTCTTCGCTACTCATTACTCGAGAGAGGTCTTTGGACATGTTTGGTTGTTGCCCCTCCATCCTTATGCCATCTTCTTTCTCTTGACAGTACTAGTTGAACTCACGCTAGATTTGTGCGAGCAGCCATTGTACCAAAAAAAAAAATAGTTCTATTTTGTGGAGTATCACTTATACCTACTTGACCTATCACATTTGATTGGATAGAAATGCTTGCGTCTTTAAAAGATAGGACGACTTTCCCAAGATCTGTGGTGGATAGAGCTTTCCTTTATGTTGCCGAGATTATCAATACTACCATAGCAACTTCATCCAAAATGGCTAGAGACATCTAGGGCTCCCACTCTACTGTTGCAGCGCATATATTTACTCTTGTCTCTTGGGAGCTTCTACCCTCCGGCCATCTCGAAGTAAATTTCGATGGTAGTGTCTGCAAGTAGAGACAGAGGAGGTATGAGTTTTGTGATGATGAATCACAATTCTAGGTTGATTGCTGCTGGAGAGTGGCACACTTGTGACATGACAGTTAGAGAGGCGGAGCTCAAGGCAGCATGGGAGGGCATCACCTATGCGATGCGTGGTCTAGAGCTGACAACATCTTTCTGGAAGGGGACCCAGCTATGGTGATTGAGTAGATTCTGGAGGTGGATCGGCGAGGTGATGGTCACCCACTGCTTAGGGATATCCACAGGATGATGAGAGATTGTGGCTCATTTCATACTGCTCATGTGTATCAAGAGACGAAGAGGGCTGTAGACTGGGTCACCTTCTTCGCTACTCATTACTCGAGAGAGGTCTTTTGGACATGTTTGGTTGTTGCCCCTCCATCCTTATGCCATATTCTTTCTCTTGACAGTACTAGTTGAACTCACGCTAGATTTGTGCGAGCAGCCATTGTACCAAAAAAAAAAATAGTTCTATTTTGTGGAGTATCACTTATACCTACTTGACCTATCACATTTGATTGGATAGAAATGTTTGCGTCTTTAAAAGATAGGACGACTTTCCCAAGATCTGTGGTGGATAGAGCTTTCCTTTATGTTGCCGAGATTATCAATACTACCATAGCAACTTCATCCAAAATGGCTAGAGACATCTAGGGCTCCCACTCTACTGTTGCAGCGCATATATTTACTCTTGTCTCTTGGGAGCTCCTACCCTCCGGCCATCTCGAAGTGAATTTCGATGGTAGTGTCTGCAAGTAGAGACAGAGGAGGTATGAGTTTGTGATGATGAATCACAACTCTAGGTTGATTGCTGCTGGAGAGTGGCACACTTGTGACATGACAGTTAGAGAGGCGGAGCTCAAGGCAGCATGGAGGGCATCACCTATGCGATGCGTGGTCTAGAGCTGACAACATCTTTCTAGAAGGGGACCCAGCTATGGTGATTGAGTAGATTCTGGAGGTGGATCGGCGAGGTGATGGTCACCCACTGCTTAGGGATATCCACAGGATGATGAGAGATTGTGGCTCATTTCATACTGCTCATGTGTATCAAGAGACGAAGAGGGCTGTAGACTGGGTCACCTTCTTCGCTACTCATTACTCGAGAGAGGTCTTTTGGACATGTTTGGTTGTTGCCCCTCCATCCTTATGCCATCTTCTTTCTCTTGACACTATTAGTTGAACTCACGCTAGATTTGTGCGAGCAGCCGTTGTACCAAAAAAAAAAATAGTTGATAGATTTGAACTTGCACAAAGACATTTGGAGCCTACTTGGGATGTGAGCTGAGCTACCTGCTCGATTCAAGCTAAGAAGTTTGTTTCTGGATGATCCATATCAATCCAACACTTTCCCAAAAGGACTTCGATGGATCTTATGATGCACGCTGGATAGTTTAATAGATCTGATTCTATAAAATGCTTCTACAGGAATATCTAAGTAGATCTTAGGGCTTGTTTGGATATTTGTACAGGATTAAGCTGAAAATTCTATAGGATTCGTAGATTGGACAGTTCATTTAAGCATGATCCTGTATCAACCAAATACCACCATCCAAATCTTGTGGAAATAAGTTTTTTTGTTCTTCCTCTACCCTAAATATTAAGGTTGGACTGGAATTTGGATAGTCCTTACAGAATGCAAGATAGATGGGCTAATAAACTCGATTTCTATAGAAATTTCAGCCTGATCGTGTGAAATATCCAAACATGCTCTTAAAATTTTTGGTTACCCTAATGATGCTCGCAAGCATATGCTAGTTGTCATGAGTGGATTACACATTTCATCGGCATGATGATGCTGGTGCAAATAGATGTGGTGTTTGCTAGCTTGGACTTATAGTCCTATGGTTTGGTACATTCTTCTTATTTGACGAGGTCAGGAATGAAGGACCTGATTTAGCTTCACTTGTTGTTGGGTGCAATTTACAAGCACATTTTACTCGAGGTTGGTTGGGTATGAACTGGCATTAGTATAGCCTTGGACACCAATCCCCCAAACCAAAATGCTCGGCCTTGTTATGGCACGCTGTCGTCCAGACCAAGGAATGTCACGTTCAAGGCAAATTGGCAATTCGCAGCTATTCAAAGATTAATGCTTAATAAACCCCAAATCAGAAGTTTGTGTGCTTAGTGTTGTGCTCGTGTGACAAACGACCATCTGCCGAGTAGAGGTGGCAATCGGGTCGGGTCGGGTCACATGCAGGTCGGGTCAGAAAATCATAAACCTGAACCCGACCTGTTTATTAAACAGGTCAGTAATTACAATCTGAACCTTACCTATTTATTAAACAGATAATCCGACCGACCTGTTTAATCTGTTTAATAAACAGGTAACCGGTTTACCCAATCCAACCCGACCTGTTTAACTTATTTGCCCACCTGACCCGTTTAGACCTGTTTAACCTGCTAACCAACCTGTTTACTTGCCCAAACCCGACCTGTTTAGACTGTTTAAACTCGTTTAACCTGTTTAATCCCTTAACCTGTTTAACCTGCCCAACAGTTAAACGGGTTAAACGGTTTAAACGGGTCAGACATCTAAAATCCGTATCCGACCCAATTAATAAACAGGTTAAACGGGTTGACCTGTTTACGATCCGAACCTGTTTAGGCCAAACCAAAACCTTTTTATGGCGGGTCAAACATGGGTCGGATTGGCGGGTCGGATCATATTTTGCTATCCTTGCTGCCGAGCCCCATCTGTTTGGAAGAGTACCACATAAACATGGATCAGATGTTTTCCCTAGTTTTCACATGGCATATATCTATCTTTCAACTAATTCATCCCATCCACTAGACTAGATGTGCTAATCCCCACCCAAAAACATGGATCTTGGCAACTGTTTGAGACCAACTAGATTTGTTGTCAATGGTATGTATTGCTTATCACAATCCTCTATGTTGCTACCAAAATTTGACCTGATAGAGCAATGTCTTCACTGATGCCCTTTTCTGGAAGGAAGCCACTAATTCTGAATTCAACCTGATTATCCAAAACAAACATGGATCCTATCCAATCTCCTGGTAGTAAACTATTAGTTGTAAGTGGGTATTTCCATAGGAAGCTTAAATCTAATGGATCAATAGAAAAGTATAAGGCTAGATTAGTGGCTAAGAGGTATAATCAGAAAAATGATTTAGATTATTTGAATATCTATTCTCCTGTAGCTAGAATTTCTACTCTTAGAATCTACTAGCCATTGCTTTCATCCATAAATTGATCATTCATCAAATGGATGCGAAGATTGTGTTTCCAAAAGGAGATAAAGAGATCTACATGGAATAGCTGGAAGGATTTGTTGTAAAGAGACAAGAGAATAAAGTTTGCAAACTTGTTGTCCCTATACGGTCTAAAATAGGCACCCATACAAAGGCTTGACATGAAAAGTTTGATAGAACCATCCTTTCGTTTGGTTTCTTTATTAATGATTATGACGAGTGTATTTATTCCAAAATCATGTGTGATCCTTTGTTTATACGTCGATGATATTCTGATCTTTGAAACTCCTCTTAAACTCGTATCTGAAATCAAACAATTTCTTTCAAATCATTTTGATGTGAAAGACTTAGGTGAATTTGATATCATTCTAAGGATGAAGTTGATCAGATCCTCTGAAGGGATAGCTCTCTCCCTTGATCATTCCATCAAGAAAATGATTCAAAAGTTTAGTAACTCTGATAAAAAATCTGTGTCTACTCTTCATGATCAAAGTATTCGTCTCAAAAAAAATTTAGGCAAACCAATTGATCAAATAAGGTGCTTTGAAAGAATAGGTTATTTCCTATATATAGCATGTAGGACAAAACCCGATATTGCCTATGCTGTAGGAAAACTAAGTAGATATACTCAAAATCCAAACCAATATTGGTTCGCTGTTGAAAAAGTATTCAGATATCTTAAGGGAACCTTGATCTCTCTTATACAGTGGATACTTTGAGGTAGTTGAAGGTTATAGTGATGCAAATTTGATTATTAATTCTCTTGATTTTAAATCAACCATTGGATATCTCTTTCTTCTCGATGCTGCTGTCATTGCTTAGGGATTATTTAGGCAAAATATTAAATCTCGAAGCACCATGGAGGCCAAGTTGATTACTCTTGATACTATCTGTATTAAGGTAGAGTAGATTAAAAATCTTATCCCAAAGCTATCTTGAGTACCTAAGCTAGTTTCGGCCATATCATCCATTGTGATAATAAGATCGCAATAGAACTGACAACCAAAAGAGTATAAAAAAAAAAATTGGCATATCCGAATGCATCATAAATTTGTAAGACAACTCAAAAAGAGTAATACCATTTTCTTAGAATTATCAAGTCTGAGACAAACTTGGCAGATCAATTAACCAAGAGTTTGTCTTAGAAGTGAAGTCCAAGAATCATTAAGGGGGATGGGGCTTAAGCCCACTATTTGGTCACCAATAGTGGATACCCAACCTCGTGATTGGAGATCCCATAAAGAGGGCTCATGTAATAGAAACGAAGATATTGACGATCGTGTTACAGCACATTTTTTGGAGTATATTCTCCATCCTTATGATGAATGCTCAATGACAAAATATATTGGAAAGGTGAGTTATACTCTAACAAGTTCAAGACAGAAAATTTGCAGAGTATTGGTCACAAATATCTTGGAGGATTTACCAATGTTAGAATATTGTATAGACTGTGAATAGGAGTTAGGCTAAACCTAACAAAATTCCATGAAAAATCAAGATATTAAGCGCAGGTCTTTAAATAGTGCTGAATGCACAAAACCCAATTGATCCATATATGTATGTGATAAGTAGAAGTCAGATAAAAATCTAATCAAGGTCCAATCCACTATGGTTTCCTTCAGATAGATACATCACACAAAGTGGGGTTAAGTCTACAGGACATCTTGCTCATTGCATAGTATAATTGCCCAGATATTCTTCTTTATATTATTTTTCTAAATTTAAATCTTTTGTGGAGGATGGTTAGAGTTTTGATTTTAAAAAAATTATAATCTTTTATCCCCTAAATTTAGTTATTTTGAATATTGTTAAAATATTTTTTGGTCAAACGTCTCCTTCAAAATAGTTGTGATTCTTCAAAAGATAACATTAGTTTCCGGAAAGATATGAGGTTTCAAAAAATTACGTAGCTTTAGAAACCATTGCGTCTTCTCAGTCATCCGAACATAGTCTATAAATGGGTCTAAGTTCAGCGTCTTGGATGAGTAGGTCTACTCTCCCTCTCATCACTTTTCTCCGTTTCCTCTGCTTGCCAAGAGGGATCCAGACAGAGAATTCTTGTTCTTTTTCTCTTTTTCTTTTCTTCAATTCTTCTGGGCATATGAAGGACTCATTCGGTCAAACCTTCCAGTAATCATGCTTGTTAGAGGAGACTGGGCTGAGCTAGGTTGTTATACCTCGGAGATGAGGTCGCCGCAATCTATACATAGAGGGCAAATCATGATCTTAAGCAGTGTACGTCAATCTTTCGAATTATTTTAGTAAATTAATTTTTTATAACACTATTCTATAATAATATATAGCAATTTTAGGCAATATTTTCCAACAAAGCTAAGCCCACCCACATTTCAAGAAGGTCCGGAATAGGAGCTGCAGACTAAACTCTAAGGAGCAACAATTAAACAGTGTATATGATAATCTAACCTACATTGGTTTAGGGAACCCTCTCCACCAAAACACCACGAGAAGAAAAAATTATTGCGTGCACTGCATGCATGACCATACCGGTGCATGCCACTAATCACCAAGGTATATTGTTGTGGGCCAATCATTGAGAGAGCATGGGATGAATGGAACTCCTACACTGATGCATCATTCATCATTCTACCCCATTGGATCGAAACACATAATTAAAATGCATGCTAAAATATTTCTAGAAAAAATGTTAGAATATCAATGAACTGCCTGATTAAATAAGTGACGCTATTTAATCATAATCCAGTTTCAATGATGGACATATCATGGAAATAACATGTGTTACTAAATATTTGGACTGCCCACCTAATAAATGATAGCCATTATAACAGGGGAAAAAAAACTACTGCACAATTTGCTTACCGATTGTTATTTTTTGTTGCAAACGATCAATGGTAGTCATTATAGCAGAAATTATTCCAACTATCACTATAATAGGATGTAGCATAAGTGAAACATTAAAAAAAATAAACCCATTTTTGTGACTACTAGGCCTAGGTTGTCATATGGGCCCGACCTGAACCAAGGTCGACAGCCATCTGGAGGCCACCACCTCCTACTTCGGAGAAGAGGGAGGGGTCCAGCTGCTGGGCGGAAGGGAGGACAGATGCCCGGCAGCTAAAGCGGTGCCTCTAAAACGGTTATCACCGTCTCCGAAATTCTTCTATTGTAGGACCCTCTCACCGTTCTCTCCTTCCTCAGGATTCCTTGAACCACCAACGGAGGCGCCGGAAGCAGGAGTGGTTGCAACTACTCCCGGAGCTAGATATGTCCCCTGATCATGTTATTTTTTTCCGCTTCCCTCTTCCCTATTCCAAAATGAAATAGAAGAGGGACTCCATAGCTCTCGGCCGCAACCGATGTCGGCTCTCGAGTAGGGGCTGCAATCAGGCCGGAGTTCCGTCCCCTTCTTTCTCTTTGGTGGGGCAGAGGACCTCGGTGAAGAAAGAATGGAGACGGAAAGAAATGAAAAAGGGAAGAAAGGAAAGAAAGAAAGAAAAAAAAGAGAAAAGACTCATAGGTTTGCAGCCACCATCGACATCGCGTGTGGCCATCGCTGGCTTCAGCCGCGAGCATCCCGGCGTTGTGTCGGCCGCAGGCCTAACCGAGGGTGCAGCCGCGGGCGATGGCCACGGGCATCGGTTGCAGACCCGACCGAGGGTCGACCGCGGGCATCAACCACGAGCGCCGCCGGTCGTGGTCTGGCCCTCCCGTGTGGGGGACCTTCCTTTTTGGCTTCAGGTGAGGAGATAAGAGGGAGGGGAAGGGTTGAGAAGAAGAAAGGGAGGAGAAGATTTGGGAGAAGCTCTGGAGAGAAGAAGAAGAGAAGAAAAAGAAAAGAAAGAAAAGGAAGAAAAGAAATGAAAAGAAAAGGAAGGAAAGAAGAGGAAGAAAAAAAAAGAAGAAATATATAAATAATAGTGAATAAGTAGATAGAGAATTATATAATAGAATAAATAATATAGATGTTGAAATAGAATTAGGAGAGAGAGAAGTCATTTTCAAGGTGTACCCCTCTCTCTGCATGATAAGTAGTTTTGAGTTAAAGAAGTGGATAATTCACTTTTAATCATTTGATAGGTTCAGAGCATTCGTTGGCTGAGATTAGGATTCCCGGGAGCGAACCGAGGTAAGTAACCCTGGCATGATCTTATTGATTTCAAATCACTGTTTAATTGTAAGTATGAAATAAAAAAAATATATATTTGTTATGATGTATTTTCACAAAAGTAGGATTAAGCATATGATTGCATGTGATTCATACATTTGATTAAATACCATTCCTTCATGAATATGTGATTGGGTATGACTTATGATTATGATAGATTGTATAAAAAAATGAAGTTTGCAGCATGATTATAGATTTTACACATTACAATGCCATTATTCATCTTTCAATGTACGTATGAAGTAAGATTTATGAAAAGCATGTTATGATTTAAGAACTCTTAGATTGCTATGTATGACCCTACTAGCAGGTAACAGTAGCTCAGCATATGACCCTCGTCAGTGAGTAATAGTAACTCGATATACGACCCCACCAGCGGGTAATAGTAGCTCGGTATATGACCCTCCCAACGAGTAATAGTAGTTGATAAAGGTCTTGCCGTGGAAATAAGAGCAGCCATATCTGCACTACCATCTGAGAGTATAGGATTCAAAGCATAGAATAATGGCAAAGTTTTTATGCATAGCCATATTTATGAACTCACATGATTGGACATGCATTGCTTTATAACTGTTTTGAGTATATCATCTATGAAATGCTTTATTTTGCTATAATTATTATCTTCTTTAAAAGATGCATGGGCATATAAATTATTATGCTTGATCCAATAAGACAGTATATGGTTACTTATTGAGCCACGTAGCTCATATAATCTCCATTGTTTTTTCCCAGATATATAGGGTTGGTAGGAGCAGAGAGCCCGAAATTTTTTGGGTTAGAAAATTTATTTTGGATGTACAAATTTAAAGCTATGTACTATTTTATTTTGTACTCTATGAATGAAATGTTACTTTTATATGAATTATTATTGTAGCTACGTGCTACTGTAGGCAGTAGCTTGCGGTAGCACGGCTATGCCACGGGTCTGAGGGCGTGACATTTTTAACCGTGGATAACGGTTTTTGAGGGATTCGAAGGAAGGTTGCCGACCAGAAGAGCAAGGATTGCCCTCGGACTCGCATCCAAGATGCCTCCCCTGCAGTGCACGCTTCGAGAAGCAGATGCCACCCGCTTTAGATAAAGAGATGAACACTAACACGAAGGCCTCGTTGTTCCCATCTCCCAGTTTATATAAACCTCCTCTTTCCCATTTACATCAGGAGAGAGATAGCTGGAGGCGGCTAAGCGTTGCCATGGCCGAGATGCTCCAATCTCTATGGGACAGAGCTCAAGGCAAGTCCTTTTCTTCTTCTTGTTGTTATTGTTGAAATCCCACTGAATACAAGGAAGGGAGGACATATATATCAAATTGTTTTCATACAATACAAAGGAGACGCATGCCTTTCTTGTTCTTTTGAAGAATACTACAGGCCCATTCTCATTATTGATATAACGTTTCCTAATTCTCTGCAGAAAATAGTGTTCATATTGTTAGGTCCTTATTTACTTAGGCTTCTTCATCTTGGTATAAATACTTGGATTTTAGGTTGTATTCCATTAACCAAATACCATTCCTTTTGTCTAATATTGTTTCAGGAAAGTGGCATGTGCGAAAAATATGCACCAAGATTTTTGATGATTATGCTGATAGAGAGAAGAAACGTTTGTCATTGAATGATCTTCACGTCGCAACCCTGCGGGTTTACAAGTAAGAGTATGTTTGCTTTTGCTTCCTGTAATTGTTCAGTTAAAAGAACTTTTTGATTTAACCAGCATTGTGGTAATTTCATCACAGTTCTGTGAACAAGCAATTCCTCACTCCTCATAAAGGAACCACCTTCTGTAATGGAGATAGCCAATAAAATACAGGTATTCCTTCTCCAATTTTCAGATCAGCATCTATCTGCATGCATATATATATATACATAAGTATGTATGTACGTACATACATACACATGCATACATACATATGTATGTATAAGTATGGATGCATTCATTTACGTATGAATGGATGGATGATGCATGTGTGTGTGGATAAACATGTTTTCAGAGTAACTACTGCAACCGCAGAATTCCTTTTATCATATGATCCTGGGTTTTTTTACTGGTTTGGGAACGAATGCAGGCGTACCGCTCAACAGGAGTTGAAGCAATAAGACGTGAAGAGTTCTGTCAATTAATCATGGAATGGATCAGGAAAGACCTGCGCATAGTTTTTTGCAAACAAAGTTCTGGCTGCTTCTCTGGCAGCCCCTGCACTGGCTGTCATCACAAAAAATGCTGCAAGGCAACTGCCTCGAATTAAAGATGTTAGTGAGAAGATCCCAACTCCTTTACTGTTCTCCATTTACTTTGTTGTTGGCGTAGTTCTGCTGTAGATTGTCAGAGCAGACTAGAAAAAAAAAGTAACTCATATTGCTCCAATGGTTGTTATATGTTTGGTATGTGCAAACTGATTATTATCTCATTTCCCTCAGTTTGTTTATGGTGCATTACGTTTCTCCATTGTACTCTCTCTCAGGTATAAAAAGATATGTAATTTATGGCCATTAATTGTGTTGTGGATGATCTGTGAAGTATATCTTAAGTGGGAAGTGGTCAAGCTTAATGCTACTAAATGTAAGAAAGTTGTCAAAAAAAAATTGAAAGAAAAGTGCTGCAGACATTATCAAAACATGTAGCTATGGTGTACTTTGTTAAAATTAATCAGTATTTACTAAAAAAAGTTCTCCTTGAATGTTGATAGACAGTAGTAGAGATGGACTGTAATGGAGATATAAAATTAATCAGTGTTTGCTACTTACTATCACTAGAATTAATGGAGCAGCCTATAAATTACTGCTCTATACTTGTGCAAAATAACATTCTTGTTTTATGTTCTTGTCAAATCTATGCCGTGTGAGAAACCATACGCATGGCATAAAATCATAATGTTAGAATTGAAAAAGGAGAGTGGTACGAAGTTAATATTCAATTCAAGCTCTGTGAAAAACCAAGGTGAAACTTCGGTAATAAAGATGTGGCTTGTTCAGTTCTTACGAAGTTAGAGATTTAAAACACTTCTTACTTTCTGTATTAATTTCTTATGATCTCTTATTCATTAATCTCTTCCACATATTTCATTTGAAATTTTTTATGCTATATGTGATGAATATAATGCTATAATAGCCAATGGAACCTAGGTAGTAGTGCTCCCTCCATTTGATCATGTATTATTGGTTGTAAATATATAGATTAAAGAAAGATCTGATGCATTATTGGTTGCTATAAAGCCTGGCTTGTCGTCAAGGGGTTTCACCAATAAAAAGGTGTTTACTATGAGGGCACATTTAGTCCTATAATTAAACCCATTACACTTGGAATTGTTTTAGTTCTTGCAATCTCTAAATGTGCCTATTAAGGAATGGATGTTGATCATACTTTTTCACACGGCCATCTTGAGATGATCTATATGAAACAACCATCTCGAATTCACAATACAAATTGTAGAAATTCCAAGCCATGGCAGGATGAAATATTTTTTTTACATGGTTGCACCCAACCTAGTTCTAGTCTAAAGCTAGCTAATCCAACTGATTCCACCCTCTCCAATCTAATTGCAACCCGATTTACTCTATTCACCTAATTTCCCACACACTCTAACCCAATTTCACACTGATTTACCTGATTTGAACTAAACCAAACCTTTCCAACCTAACCGTAGCCCTAACTATACTCGATTACATCACATCAAATTATACCCCAAATTAAACCTAACTTGGAATTAATTATATACGACACATGCACCGGAAAAGAGTCAAAATCTACACCTATACCCAAATTAAACCTAACTTGGAATTAACTATTGTCCTGGAACCACGGGGTGTAGCTTTCCAACATCAGGCATGGGACCATCTAGTTACAATGCTAAATGGGTTAAATATCTAGCCAAGGATTTAGATTAGACCGCCTAATTTTGGCATGGTCCCATGTTGGCACCAAGAACTTTTTTTTTTTTTTTTTTGGGCATATATGAGTGCAGCTAAGGAAATCAAAAGACATAAGCGAACTAAGCGAAGAGTGGACATCCGTCTGATTCATCCAAAGAAACTTTTCCAAATGATGCGTCGTGGTAAGAAGCTAGTCAGTCAGCAGCTGGGTTGGCCTGCATGGCTTTGAAGGAGCCGTAATTCTCTGCCGTATGGAGCAATACTCTGGCCTCCCGTTACCCCAAGAACTCTTTCACACGTCACTTTGCGAGTGACTCACACGTGAGACGTGGGTCCCAAGTTTGGATCTGGGCCGTGTCAGGCGTTTCCCTGGGTGGGTCTCGTGCACAAATGTCCAATTTGAACCACCAGGTGGAACCTGACACCATCGAAAGCAAGTATAAGCATTAACTCCGGACGTGTCTTGCTTCGCTTCTCTGCCATTATATCGTCAACCAACCACCACGTCACCCCTAAAACCGCTTCTCGAGGTGTGCGCGTGGCCTTGGCCGTGGATGAACGATTCCGACAAGTCGTGGTCATTCGTCTTTACGACAGCACCCAACTTGTGGCCCATTTTTATTATTTTTCAGAAAAAACAAGTACTCCGTGGAAGGGTAATCCAATTCCAAACCACAACCTTCCACCACCCTTCACATCAAAACATTGTTGAAAGTTTGTCCAATATATATATATATTTTTCCACAAATTTTCCTAAATATTAAAATTTATATAAATATATTTCTAAAATTATTATATATATTTATAAATATTTATTTTGTATACATATCTTTTATTTTTTTCTTGCATATCTGTTCATACCATCTAACATTATCAAAAAAAATAGCAGTTTAAAATTAAAAATGACTGAAATGCCCTTAATGGGTAAATATACGAAAAAAATATTTGTAAGGATATATCTGTAAATAATACATTGCGAGGATATTTATGCAATTGTTCATATTTAGGAGGGTTTACATGCCAAAAAATTTAAAATTTATTTTTTTCTATTTTATGCAAAAATTCTCCTTCTGATATATGAAATTACATGAATACTCTCCAAACTTGCTATTTGCATGTATACCTTTATAAACGTTTATTTTTGCATGTTTTAAAAGAATATTCACGCAAATTCTAATATTTAGGAGTATATGTACGCAAAAAATCTAAAAATAAAAGAAAAATTTTGAATAGCAAAATGTGTAATAGAAGAATTTAGGAAGTATGATTCTTGCCCCCACTAACTCCACTCTTAATACATTCACAAAAATACCCATTACAAGAGAAACTCCTAAGAATTCAACTGCATGATTGACCCCATATCGTGAGTGGCTCCCCAATTCAACTGATAGATATACATATGCTATTAGAATTTTGTACAGTAATAGTATATCATAATATTAATATCAAAAAAATATTTTAAAAAATAATTTGACCCTTATATATACATATTATATTCTAGTATATTTCTGATATGTATTCTATTATCTTTATTTTTATATTTTATTTCAAATATAGTTAAAAAAAGAAAAAAAATAGTACTCCGTGCATCATACAGACTACATGCGAGTTATTACATAATATTACGTAGAAATACACATGATCGGCTTTTATATAATATTAAAAACTACGCTAGAATCTTGCCATATGTAACAGAATTAATGGCTGTTTATATAAATATAAATATCCTGCCAATTGAAAATTTTTTTGTTTAATAAATTATAAAGATTATTATTATTATTATTATTATTATTTAAATAAACCTACTAAATATTGACTTCTAACTTGTGGCCAAGCGCTGGGGGCCTCTTCGGCATCTCGTTTGACGAATTTCAAATCACACCAGGACATACCATATTACGCGAGGGCAAATCCGTAAATAAGACAAACGCAAGCAGCATTTGACCCAAGAAAGGTCCGCCTCGTTGCCCCTCTCGGTTTCCAGCCTCGGCCGCAGTCCATCCGGCGTTGCTCATCCGCTCCCGCTTCAAATAGCTTAGCGGATGCTAGGCGCTCTTTATCCTTCCCCCCCTCCTCCTCCCCCACTCCACCGCCGGCCGCCGGCCTCTTGCCGCCGGCGTTCCCCGTTTACCTTTCCGCCGCTATAAACCACCATCCCATGCCCCACTCATTTATTAGTAATTAATAATTTCCATTCTTATTTTCACGCGGAAAGTAAGAAAAAAAGGGAAACAAGGAAAGAATAAGGAGCGGAACAGCGTTTCGTTAGTCCTCGTTTTTAAATTGAAATCGCAGTCCCCCTTTTCTTTGTCGGTTCCCAACTCCTCCTCCCCTTTTTCTCGGTCAGCGATCGCCCCCGAACATCGCTCTCGTCAGCTCGGCCGACGCCGCCGGAGCCGATCGATCCCTTGTCGGAGTTCGGTCGATCCGGTGTTCTTCGAATCTGGGTTGATTAGAAGTCCTGGATGCTCTGAATTCTCCGCGTCGTTCTCGTTTGGACAGAGACCAAGAACTGTTCGGTTCGGTTTGTCTTGATTGAGGATTTTTGTTTTGACCCTTTTTTTTTCTTTTCTTTCTTTTGCTCTTGGTTGTCTCCATAGCGGAGATTTGCTTTGGCCGGCGGATCGGCCGGAACTGATCGATCCCTTGCCGGAGTTTGACCGGCGGCCAATCGGGACGCTGGAGTGGTCGCCGGATTGCGAGAGGATTTGTTCGTTCTTGAGTCACGCGGATCTGGGTTTATCTCGAGATTCGAAATTTACGTTCGTTGAATTCTCCGCCTTCTTTGTTTGTCTGGATCGAGTCCAAGAACGGTTGGATTTGCGTTGATCGAGGGATTGAATTGAATTTTGGTGGGTTGGTTAAGTTTCGGGTGGTTCCTAGAATCCCCTGGCCCGATCTGTAGCTCTATTTGTTTGGTGTTTTGGATTATGTGGTAGAAATCTGTTGGAGGTTGCGGGGGGAGAGGGCTAGCGAGGGAGAGAGGAAGGATGTCGAAGGTGGTCTACGAGGGATGGATGGTCCGCTATGGGCGGAGGAAGATTGGCCGCTCGTTCATCCACATGCGCTACTTTGTCCTCGAGACCCGAGTTCTCGCCTACTACAAGAGGAAGCCTCAGGATAACATGGTACATTAATACCTCCACTGCCATCTTTCTCCTATGTTTCTGTTTTTCTTCCTAAATTTTCATTTGATTGCTGTTGTACTAGAAGTATGAAGCGATTAAATTAGAGTATTTGCCTTCTCCTATTTAGAGCTATCAGAAAGTCGAATTCTACTTTAAAGTTGATTTTTTTTTTTAAAGAAGTGGACTTCCCCTGACTTAGTCTCTGGAATATTTAGGTTCCTATCAAGACTCTTCTTATAGATGGAAATTGCAGAGTGGAGGATAGGGGGCTCAAAATGCATCACGGACATGTAAGTCTTCCGTCTTGTAGGCAGAGAAGATCTGAGCTTTATGTTTAGTATGTATCTTATTTAATAGAAAAATCTTGTACTTATTATTAAGTTCACTTTTGCTATCAACCATGCCTCTTTTTGCCTTCTTATCGTTTTTTGTTAAATAAATTTGTTTTAGTGCTATTAAAGTCATCTTGCGAGTGCAGCAATCATAACTTCTACTTCCACGTGTGAGATCAAAAGTTTTTTCAGTTGTCATTTGGTCTTTCTAATAGTATTGTGCTTAAATTTCAAAACTATGTTTCCCAACCCAAATATCTAGGATAAGGTTGCTGATCTGGATTTTTGTAGTTTTTAATTGCTAGCAAAGGAGGTCATTAGAAGAGCAGTGTCTGAACTGCTTGTACACTTGTATCCATGCGACCACTATGAGGTGATTAAGACCACTTGTTTGAAATGCTAGCACCGATGGTTATCAAATCAAAAAGCCCTATTTTCCGCTTGAAGCTCTCCGCCTCTTTTTTCCACATCTCTCTTCCAATCTTTTATGACAAGTAGTGTACCACACCATTTATCTCGGATTAAGGTCAACATAGAGGCCATGAGCATTTGGTGTTTGTTCGTTTGTTTGTTAGACACCATGTTCCATATTAAGAATTTGCTAACTTGTGAGTTATAGAAATAAGCCATTTTTAATGTTGAAAACCTTCTTCTCCCTCAGCCATGTGCTCCACAATTACTTTCTTTTAATTCTCCACAACCTCATTCACTACCATTAGCACTCCATGCTAGCTTAGTGGAACCATGAGAGACACATGGTGCAACAGTGCCAACCATGCTAGCCAAGAAGGCCACATGGTGATGCTTGCCAAAGATTTGAAACTCCATGCCTATGCCCCCCCTGTCTATCTCTCCATCCCTCCCTCCCTTCCTCTCTAAGGTACATGTAATTTGCCTCAAAAACTACCTGCTTAGCAATTTTTGTTCGGTTTTCCTCATACCCAGCATGATGGCTGGATGCGATCGAATGGAGCGAGAAGACAAAGAGAAGGTTGGGGTGCAGAGATCGGAAAGGGGAGGGTAGTTTTGGGAATATAGACAAATATGTGTTATCTCCTTTTCAAATGGGATGAAGCTGGGTTAAACCAATCGGGAGGCATGGCAGTTTGGCATGGGATTAGGTCTTTGCTATGTAGCATGCCTCTACTTTTATACATCGAAAAATTGAATCTTAGTTCCTTCTCTTAAAGTATATTATTAATGTGTCTTGGGCTCCCATCTGGGGACCACTTTGTTGATGGTCATTGTAGAAGATGATTTCTTGTTGAAGCATAATATGGGCATGTTAGCTTTTCTTCAGGTTTTAAACATTTAACTTGCATGCCACTGGATATAAGATCATTTTTTTTATTTCATTCATTCTGACTTTAAAATAGTTATTACACATTCAGTCTATCATTTATACTTGAATCGTGGCAGCTTGGTCCTATATACATAGTCTTTGCCCAGATTAACATCTTGCCTTTTGTGATCATACAAATTGATCGATATTTGATATATTCCATATCCTAATGTGCTTCCATTTTGTTGTCTGGACAGATGGTTTATGTATTGTGTGTTTACAACAAAAAGGAGAAGTATCATCGAATAACGGTATGTGGTCAATGTTCCTCTTCTCCTTTTGCTCTTGTTTTTTTCTTTTTTTCATTGATCTAGTATTAGGATGCTGTCAAAGTTCCATTCTTGTCTTGCTGATGCTATGAAATTATTTGACTTTTTATAGCTATTATATGCCAAATGTACATTGTTCAATTATATAGACATATTCATGGATTGTGTAGGCATAATATGTGAGACCCATGAGTTGTAATTGCATATTTTGGAGTAATTCTTCTTCCATATATTTTGTATCACCTGGCCTTCAGGCATATACTTCTCAAGCTTATGTTGTAGCATAGTAGCATGACAAATCTTCCTAAGCTTAACCAAGTAGCATCTAACACTTTTGATGCGTATGTTTATTAATTTGGTGTCATTCTCCATTTTCTGGTTTCACTTTCATGGTCCTTACTTTGTCACACTTTCAGCTCTTTTTGTCTAATGATTGTTCATTTATCGTGACCTTAGCTTTTATTGTTTTGACTTGAAAACTAGGGATTTGACTCATTTCCTTGAAGTTGTCTTAACCATTATTTGGAATTCTATTATTTTGCTGGAATCATGCATTTCAAACTCCGATTCTAGACATTGGTTGTAGGGTCAATCAAGGTTTTAAATCCCATGGGACGAGGGTGTCCTAGTTTCTCCATGGAACGAGATGCTCCAATATCCCGCCTCATCTTGGCGGCAGTCCCCATCATGCATCCCGGTAGGATATCTTCCATGTCTCTCCCCTTCTTCTTTCCTTTTTTTTCTTTCTTTCTTTTTTCTTCTTTCTTTCCTTCCTTCCTTCCTTTTTTTTACTTTTCTTCTACCTTCCTTTCTTTCCTTTTTCTTTTTTCCTTTCCCGTCCTTTATTTCTTTTTTCTTTTTTCTCTGTCTTTCTCTTTCCTTTCTTCCTTCTTTCCTTTCTTTCTTTTTCTTCTTCCTTCCTTTCTTTCTTTTCTTCTTCTTCCTTCCTTTCGCTTTTTCCTTTTTCTTCATCTTTCCTTCCTTCCTTTCTTTCCTCTTTCTTTTTCTCTCCCCTCATGTTTGAGTTTCGGAGTCCCAACCCCGTAACGGTCCCATTTTCTTATAGGAACAAGATGGGATGGCCGGGATGTCCCCTTTCCCACCGGGACTTAAAACCTTGGGGTCAATGATATTCTTTTACCCTTCTCTATCATCATAATCTTTTTAACTTAAAGGCATTATTCAACCTTTGTCAACTGATCTTTGTGTCTTCATGAGATCCTCTCAATAGGGCTGCAAGTCCACTCAACCAAGCTAGGCTAGGCTCAGCCCTGTCAAAGCCTGAAATATGTCCTATTTAAAAAGCCACGGAGGGTCTGGGTCATGTATCTTTCCAGCTAGACCGGGCCTGATCCTCCCCATGGACTAGCCATGTCAAAAGTAGGTTCACATCAGACGTGAGCCTACTTGACTTGGCCTGACCCTGCCCCCTCCATCTCAACCTAGATTCCCATGACTATGAAATCCCTAAACTCTCCATTTCTCACTTTACTTCTCTTAACTTGTTACCTGTATTATTACTAACTTTCCTTCTAGATATAGAACTAATACTATTCTTTTCTTCTGTCTTGCATTTGACCCAAACCTAGACCTGACCTGGAGCCCTATGCATTGGTTGGGCTTAGGTCATGCTTGACATGGCCTGGCCCAGATGACCTCATGGTTTTAAAATATTTTTCATGGACTTGCCAATTACTTAATTGATTGGGCCTGAATCAAAAATCAAGGCTGGCAAGGAAACTAGGTCGAGTCAGGGTCGTGCTAGACCTGGTTTGGACTTGCTGGCTTGTTTGCAGTCCAACCTCTAAACATGATAAGAATTACGGGTACCATTTTGTATCCTACTTTTTTGTGTTTAACTTAAACCTTTTTGATTTGTAGTGGTTGTGGCTCATCTATTCTTCATCTAATAGTCGTTAAGATTTCATTCTATTAGCTTGAGCTTCATCATTGTATGTTAATGATTTTTACTTGGTTTTTGATTCATCAAGCTACCTACTTTGTCCTTTGGCTGTATGTGGATCTTATTCTGCTGTTTCATCACATGTTTGCTTCTAAACCATTCCCGTTCTTGATTACTTTGGTTTGCCCTTTTCTTTCCTTGCTTCTTTTGCACAAGTCTTCTTTTTCTTGGTTCATGGGGGAAAAAAGGTGCTCTGTTGCCCTTGGTTGGTATCTTATAGGTTCCTTTCTTGGATTTAGTTTATAAATATGAGCTTTGCTGGTCCTTGTAATTTCTGTTATACTGACGTGTGTGGGTGTTCAACTCTTATATTGCCTACTCGAGGTCCACTTGTTTGAATCATTCTCATTTGAGTCTCTTGTCCTCTGATATGATGCTTTTTCTTTCCTTACCCTTGATTTGATATCTTGTGTTCTTCTTAACCTTATCCAACAAGAATGAAATATGCAGCAACCATGCATATGTGCCTCCAATATAGCAACCTCTAGTGACATATTGCTTATCCAATTCGTTCATCTATGGTTGAGAAATGTTCTATTATCTATATATAAAGATTTGCTGGGACATTAGAAAACTTTCACTTAGTTTTTGTATATAATATTAGTGCATCCTTTTGTTCTATGGGATACACATTCCTTTGCTTGTTTTCTAAATTAAGGAGGTTAGGTCGTGCTTCTGTAGCCAGACTAGAGTTATCTTTGTGGTAGCATATTGTTCCATGTAGCTAAGGTCCAAAATATGGAATAAAAAAAGTGTTTCCATAACTCTACCACCCGTCCAATTCTGTTTTGTTCTTCTTAATCCCTTCTGGAGGTATTTGAGTCCCACATTAGCATTGAAAATTAATCCTTTATAGTATATTTATATTCATATGCATCAGAGACATTGGAATTTGAATGAACCGCAGAATTTCTAATTAAGTGGATTGTCATGCTTATGCTTGCTTATTTAAGATCATTTAAATGTGTTGATTGCAGCATTATTACTAGTGTATCTACTTTCCTTTGTACTTTTTTGATGTTATGTTATACAGAGACTCATATGAGGCCATTTTTTTCTTTGGGTGTAACTATAGATGTTTCTTGTTTACATATGTTTTTATGAATGGTAGTTCATAACTTCACTTTGTTCTTCAACCAGATGGCAGCATTCAACATCCAGGAGGCTCTGATCTGGAAGGAAAAGATGGAGCAAGTCATTGATCAGGTAAAGTTAATTCAATAGTTTAGTCATAATCATCTTCTTGGCATCTGAAGAAACCATTGAATAGTTACAACATGCAACATTACTTTCTCCATTTGATATTTTGGATCAAATAAGATATTAAAATATCATGGTACAATATCTTTTTTCGGAAACTTTATACATCTCCAAAGTGAGACAACGAGTTAACTAGCAAATGATGAAATTTCTAGTGTTGATTTTCACAAATTTTTGTTTGTATAACAAAAGATGCTCATACAGGTAACCATTTTGTTGAGTGTCATTTTGATGACGGTGCCTGTTCATGGTTGTTAATTTGCCATTGCACATTATATGATGCATCAAAGTTTGGTGGTTACCTTTTAAAAAGGAAAGTCTTGTAATGGCATGACTAATTGTGACTATTTGTTATTTGCAGCAACAAGATCTAACGACAGCTAATGGAAGTAAAGGTTATGCTCCATTTATATATAAATCTAGCATGGATAATGGAAGAAATGCCTCTTCCTCTGATCATGAAAGTCAGTAAGTGACAAATTTCTACTCCCTGTTGTGATATTGGTTGAGATGGTATCAAATGACGGAAACTTAGTTTATTACTTTATTAATTCAAGTCTTCAGCTAGTTTCTGCTTTCTGTGATTTTTCATGGGTCCCACTGTTAAATTCTTCGATGCATGAGTAGATTAAGCAAAGATCCGCTAAATAAATACCAAGTACCATATTGGTTGGCAACCGATTCGGTATGGTACTAGTTCGGTACCATACCGACACGGTACACAGTGGCATACCGATTCCATATGGATACGCCATTTCCCCTTTTTTTAAATTCTTTAATGTTTGCAAGCTTTATTTTAATGATTGTGGTTTAATTTAGGATTTCAGTGTTGTTTTGATATTTTTTTTTTATGTTAGATAGGTCTTAATTCTCTACAAACATTCTATAATTGATAAATTAATGCAACTGTGATATAACTGAATGCATGCATAACTTATAATTGAATATACATATAGTATATCAAATGGATTTTTTTGATTTTTTGAATATAACGTTAATTTACTTTTGATTTTAAATTTTTGTAATTTTTTTAAAATAATAAATTGATTTTTAAATATAATATACAAAAATTAAATTCGGATTAATGTAGCACCCTACCAGGGGTGCTACATATATTCTTTTCAGCCCATGGATATGCACTAATTACCATGAATTTTACAAATTTATTTAAATCTGAGATTAGGTTTGTATAACCCAAATTTAAGTAAATTGCTGCCAAATTGAGGTAGCAAGTAGCATGCATACCCCCAAGCATGCTATTTATTTTACAATTTTTTGAACATTATGTTATTTTTTATTATTTTTAATCCAAAAATATATTTTTTAATCTAAAAAATACATGATTAATGAAAAATCATAATTTCTTCGGTATTGCATGGATCATTCTCAGATCCACAACATATCATGAAATCATGCCAAAAGACAAATTTGGCATGACCTCCCCACATTTTTCCTATTTTTGGCCTATTTTAGGCCTCAAAACTAAAAAAAAAGAGGGAAGGAGATGGGAAGAGGGAAGGACGAAGGGATCTTATCTTGATTTTGGCTTGAATCCGGCAAGAAATCGCCCTTTTTTTGACTTTTCTTGCAAATTTTTAGATGAAAATTTAGAGGAAGAGGCAGAGAAGGCACGAGCCTGTGCCTTTGCTACCTTTGCTCTCCTCTATTATTGAGGCAAAACAGGTGGCCAAACTGCCCGAACCACTTCGAACCAAGGATCGCTGAACTGGTACCAGTAGGCGTATTGGTCGGCCACCGGACCGGTTTGGTATTGGTTCGAACCGAAATGGACCAGATGGCATTGTACCGGTATTGGCATCGTACTGTACCATTGGTCCACTGGTATGAGTCTTGGTACTGGTACAACCAACTTTGGCTTGGAGGGTGGGAGATGGCGATGGGTGGCAGAGAATTTTCAACCCGATAAGCCCTAATCTAAGTCTATGACCTCGTAATCCACTTTAAAAATAAAGACTACTTGGCCCGGACTGGCCAGTTCAACTGGTCGATCCGGTTCTGCCAGTCTTTTCCCTATTTTTTTTTTCAAATTTCGAATTTCTAAAAAACATGGACCGAAGACTTGTTCGGTCCTCGGTTAACCAGTCGAACCAGCTGGTTTGGTCCGAGTTCAATACACCGTCTTCCTATTCTGCTTGTCACTTTGATTCTTCTTAGAAATGTTTATGGCATCTTGCCCCTTTTGAAGTAGTTATCCTAACTCAATTCGGACTGTTCATGTGAATTGGATTTGCTATTTCTCTTCTCCTAGATAGAAGACCTAGTTAATATGTGAATTAGAGCTGCATGATAGAAGACCTAGTTAACATGTGCAACAATCAATTATAGATATGAAAAATATTTTAACAATGATTTTAGGCCAGATTTGGACTAAATTCTAGTTAAGTCTCAAGCCATCCATTTGTACGTGTCTTTCAATTGGTAATTCTTCACCATCACAGTGAATGTAACTTTGATGCAGCGATTTACACACAAGAAAGGTGACAATCCAGCATCTGTGTTTGCCAATAGTCAATAAAATTTATTTTAGCCATAAGTATAAATATGCTTCTTCTGTCAACAGCATCCCTTCAGACTCTTAGTTGTTGCCAAAACTTGACTTAATTTCCTCTCTGATAACTGATCACAGCATCTATTTTTAGGACCTTAGATCCTTAACAACCATCACCCTTCACTCATAACTGACCAAATAAATACACTTCATCTATAACTCAAATAAGGATAGCTTGCAAACCTTGCTTAAATTTCTAGTAAATTGGATGCTGCTTAGCTTCATAAGATTAAAGTAATGCTCCAGGGTTTGATGGCTGTTGATCAGTCACTGTTAGTTCCTGAATGTCCTAAAAAATCGTTCGAAAACCTGAGTGTCTTACTGTCTTTATTTGATCCTTCATAAATTTGTAGAATTCCTGGAAGCTCCTAACTCTATATTTTATCTTTCTCTATTCCTACATTGGTCTTCATGCACTTGATGACCTGTAAGTTCTGACATATTATGAACTCCGTTGAAATTTCTAGTCAATTAGTTATCCAGGATGATGACTAAATGTAATATATTGATGTTTTATGCTTTGACCCTCATCTTGCTAAAATCATATGCTTCGACTGTTCAACAATCTCCTTGTTGATCATCACTTTGAGCTGATAAAATTTTTGATGAAATAAGCTCCGAGCACTTCTCGCCGTGTTGCTTTACTCGCAACATTTTGTGTTTGAAACCTACATCTTGCATTTGATAAATGATTATATCTCAGTTTTAGGCATGCATGCATTTAATTTTCTTTACACTTCTGTGTTAGCTAAATTTGAAACTCTGTAAATAGAGAATGACCATATCCTTTCCTTAAGGATTTTTGTAAAAACTTAAGATAATAAATGAATTTTCTAAATATACACGTATATAAGTTTAAATAGGAACCATCTTTAACTTTGCCCTCCTGCCCTTCTCTCTTTTGAAGTACCTCCAATTTCCTATTTTCTTTAGTTCGTTAGCCATTGGGTTAACAATTATCTTCTTTAACATTTGTTTGGAATGTGATGTTGTTGTCTCCTACTTGTCTTAGAGCAACCAATTACTTAACTCATTTCTAATGCCTTTTTAATTTAGCATAATTTTCAACATTTAGTGGCTTATATTTGGTCTTTTTTTACCTCGTTGCTTAGGATATCATTGAAGTCTTTATTTATCTTCTAATATTTTTAATGATTTTTCCTAATAAAGTCCATTAAAGGAATATTGTTATCTTCTAATTTTAATTGGTTTTTTTCCCTAATAAAAGGTCCATAGAAGGAAATATTGACCCAAAGGTTTACTTATATCACTTATTAACCAGTGTTTTCTTATAAAAGCCTTTATGGTTTTAAATCTTAACGTTTTCTTGTAGGTGTAGCCCTGAAGAAGAAGAAGAAGAAGACGAGAGCCATCACACATTATTACGAAGAACGACTATAGGAAATGGTCTTCAAGAACCGAAACTAATGTCACTTCTGGGTCAATTATTCTATTATGTTGTTCAGTGGCATATTTAGCTGCCATGACTGTAGCTTTCATTTGGCAGGTCCTCCTGAATCAGTACTTGACTGGACTCAGAAGTTGATTCAGGTTTCAAATCAGAATCATTCTGATCAAGTTTCTCTAGAAAACATTGGCGTCTTGTTCGATGCCAGAATGGCAAGTTTCCTTTATCTCTCTTTTTTATCTTCCTCTCAGCAAACTTAATTTTATCCATTATTTCAACTCTTCATTGGAAAATTCTGCAAAATTCAGTGAGCTAACCATAAGAGGCATAGACCCATCATCTAAATTTATGCTAGTTAATACTCTATACTCTAATTGCAGGGCTTCGTATTTTTGAAAGCTTCTAGAAGTAGACTACCTTGTATGTAGGATCTCTTTATTGTATTGTGCAGTATACATTAGAAACTTTAATCTAGGAAAATATCCCTCCTTCATGTAAATTGTATTGTACAGCCAAGGAGCTGTAGCAGCAATAAGGCTTTGTGTGGGACCACGTGTGAATCAATTTTTGAGCTTGTAATGAGCATGGATGGAACACGTTTTGAGTAAGCTTTTTCTTATGGATACAGAACCTTTTTTCTGAACTAATCGATATCCTTAGTTATCTTGGCCCTCTTATGTTGTAGTGGGATTGCAGCTTTAATATGGTAGTAGTTGAGAGGTGGATGGACACACTGCATTCTGTATCATAGATTGCAGCTGGACTGGTTCCCGATGTAATGCTCTCTAAAGGAAAAGAATAACTTAAGTTGCATTAAAATAGTTTGTTGTTTCTTTTGTATACTGCACAAAATATCCATGCTTGACGGTTAGAAAATCAATTAAACAGACATCGTGTGCTCATTGGAATTTTTATCATTAGAATTACTGGCTGAATTTGTTATAAGGAGATTCTATATGATCATAATGCCATTATACATGAAATGTACATTCAATGAAATTTCTTTAAAAATATAATTTACTTTTCTAAGTGATATTTTCTTATATGTATGATATTTTATACAGTGTTATATTAAATGATATTATGCCAATATATCTTTCTTTACTTTATGGCATATAGTTAGGTGGTGATTTCTTTGGATGCTTCGTTAGTAAGAGTAGACTGGCTTGGAGAACTAAGTGTGTAGTAATATGTGGTATAAATCCACTGAAGCTGATCTCGACATGCTCTTCCGAAGATAGACTTTTATATTTGTTTTGCATTTCTATCTGCAATAGGCAACTTTTGCTTTTGGTGGCAAAACCTAGATTCCTTCAGACTCTTATAGTCCAACTGTGTTATCTTGGCCATGTAAAGTAATTATTAAAGATCACATTGTAAATTTCTAAACTTTCAGTTTGTATATGTCAGTTCTGCCCAATAGTGTTTGCATTGTCACTAGGAGACGTGAACCGGGTTGTCCAAGTGTCCAGAAGTTTCTGGCATGGGAAACCTTTAAAAATCAGACATGGGAACATGTTTATATATTATATATTTTGTGTAAATGTGTATTCATTTGTTGCATAAAAATGGACCCAATTGCTCTTTTAGTTCACAAAATTGATAAAAGGTTGCTAATTGATGTGCTACATTTGGTTATTCATTAGGATTGCCAAAAGTAGATGTATAATGATGATGAAATTATGATCTAATGGTATGAAGTGTCATGAAGTGTCCAAGTGTGTGAGTGTCTGACATGTCAAAGACATAAATTTGGGAGTGTCCATGTAACACTGCAGTCGCTTGTCAAGGTCAGTAAAATTTGACATGGCAACCTCCAAAAGGTTCTTATGTAGATATAATGTATCAGATCCTTTAAAGTATAAAAGATATTAATTGTATTAATGAAAAAATTCTAAGAAGTACCTTGAAGCTATTTAGACTCTTTTTTTTTCCTTATGCAATTGATTTGAAGATTATGGGGAAAAGATTGCATCTGTGGGAGGTTTTATCTATTTAGCAAGTTTAAATAAATTAATATTGTGAGAATGTTGTCTTGGTGGGCACAAAGGAGGTGCACGTGTGTGAGGGAGAGGGATGGAGTTATGCTGACACAATAGAGGCACATGACGGGAGTAATTAGGGGCTGAAAAAAAAAGAGCTCGGGGATTTGAACCTAACTCTTCCTTGCACGACCGTTATGAAAATATGAATTATATTGTAATATATATATCTTCCATTATTCATTATATGGATGAAAGCTTTAATGTGAGAATACTATATTGACAGAAATGAAACATGTTTTGAGGGAGTGATGACGAACACAAACTTACTGTAAGGTTAATGCACCACTCTCTCAAACTTACTGTAAGATCTATGTTTCTAGGTGCTTTGGGCTGATAGTAAGCATCGGATTCAATCTTGTTTTCCTTATTCATTTTGTAGATGAACTAATTGTTATTATTTAGGAGATCTTCTGGTGTATATTATTCCGGTGACTGCGCGGCGTTAGTTGGTGAGACCTTAAATTTGATTGAATGCTGATTTGAATTCAGGAGATTGTTTAGGAGAACAAGGACATACAATTTTTAAAGAATCGATTTGAGGTTTATCGAGAAGCAAAAAGAAATTTAGATCAAGAAGGAAAAAGAAAAGTTCATATTCTATAACCATTTGTCTATGTCCAGTTTTTTCCCATATAATATCTTATCCAAAAGGATAGTCAAAATGATAGTTTTGTATATGAATTATTTGAATATCTAGAACAATATTTGTTTCATTAGACATGGAATATATGGGTTTATCGATGGAGGAACTAAACTTATATTTGACTCAGTTTCCCAATTTTACCTTTCATTTATATTTTCACTTTTTTAAGAAATTGGATAAGTATCATAAAATCTGCGATTTGATTCATGATCAAACCTGATCTAACCTCTTTGATTATTCCTCGATCTTGACAACATTTATAAATAATAACTAAAAAAGAGGTGTAGTAGAAAATTCATGATACCCCACTGCCACCCATCATCTAAACTAAATTTTATACAGCAATTTAACTTTACATTTTTCTTGACCATATGCTACACCATTCTTGATGTTGATATCATGTGGATCCCTTCCAATTCCATTGTTGTGACATGTGTTGTATATTTATTTGTATGATATTCTACGCCATTGGAAATTTTGCATCACGTCACCTAGGTGGTATGCCTGAACATTTAAACTATGATGCATATATGCCTTTGTGTTTAAACTTTAAAGAATTGTACTTGGTTGTGCAGGTTTGTGTGGCACCGTGATCTTGTTATGTGCGTTATTGGCGGCGTAATGATGATGGAAAGTTATGGTGAGTATGTTAGTTACTTCTTCCCCATTGTTTTTATTTTTGCCATAAATTTTTTCCCTAATGCATGTTGATATGCGTTATCATTGTGCAGTTGTGTTATTTCGGTCCAGAGAGCATCCAAATTGTGGTCCCACAGCCGGGATTTGTGAGAGCCCACATTGAGAGTACATTTCGTCATTTGCTTTTTGGCTTGCTCCAGATTATGTTATTGATGATATTATACTTGAAATACAAATATCATACTTCAATACCCAACAAATTTAACATTTCTTTGTTCTTAGGCGGCTGGATTCAATATTTCTCCCCTAAAGCCCTCGAATGGGAAGACCTCGAACACAGGTACAGCACTCTATGCCAAATTGATCTGAAGGGTTGGGGTGTGGGTTATTTCCCTACATTTCAGCAACATTGTCTGCTTCAAATGTTGAACAGCGTCGCTGGTACTGGTCATCTCCACCTGAAGCAGTTTTAATTTGGACCATTGCATATCACCATTTCTGCTACACATATAGAATTGTTCTATGTCACTGATAAATAATTGCTTCTACTGGTTGAATGTTGTCTGAAATGAATATTTTTGTACTCTAGAATTCTTTTTCACAAGTATACTCTAATCATATACACGGAAGATCAACCTAAAATCTAAATGTAAATTATGCATTTATCACTCGGTGTCTGCACCTTGACAAGCTAGAAGATAGAATAGATTATTGATAAAAGATCATTTAGGAATGATCAAGACAAAAAAACACTGACATGTAAAACAACACTGGTTGCTTTACGATGCCTTTGGCTTCACCAAAATCATTGACGAGGTGGAGTTTGAAGCTGAAGTGTTACAATTTGGAAAAACCATTCCAAGAATCAAAAAGTTTAACATGGAAGAGATTTTCGTAAAGGAGGAAATGGTAAAATAATGCTATAAAAAATGAAAGGGGATGAGACTACAAGGATGGGCACTTTTTAAGTATTTTTTTTGTTTAAATTGGTTTAGCACATTCTTATTATGGAATTCAGGATCTTCAAGAATTCTGTTTAAACGCAGTTTCTGAGATCAAATCTTTCTTATACCTAATTTGCCTAATTCTTCCAAAGTTCAGAGAATTTTTGGTTGTTTGTATGTTTGTTATATTAGCTTACGGGTGTCAAGCAAACTAAGCAGCTTGAGCTCGACTTGTGCTCGGCCCAACGTAAGCTTGAATCAACCTCGGTTTGAAGCTAAGAAAACCATGCCCGAACCAACAAAACAGGCTCAAAATTAATTTCAATCAGGGCCCAAATTGACCTCAGCATGATCAAGCTCAGCCTCAATAATGGTTGAATATATTTAAGTTATACATTCTATATTTGTATATATGGATCATTGTAGTAAGTATTTTGGTGTAATATTTGATCTTTGGATCAATTAAATGTTAATTTAGGCTGGAACTAAATTTCTTGTACCCAAGCTTGAAGTCACTAGTTGAGCTTTGATGAAGCTTGATCCAAGCTTGATCTATTCTCAAGTTGACTTTAGCTTGATTTAGGATTATCAAGCCGATCAAGTAGACTTGTGTTCGGCTTGGTTCAAAAGCTCGAATTGAGCATGGAATAATGTTAAAGAAATCAAGTTTGATCTCGAAATTTAAGCTCGAAATTAGTTTCACATTAAGATAGATCAGACCCAAGCTTAATGAAGCTCGGCTGGGTTACACCCTTACATTAGCTTCCGTTACATAACCAAGTTGACTTAAACATTGTGTAATGCCCTTCTCTTGCCCAAAGTAGCCTTGATGCTTTGAGTACTTATGGATGACTTATTGCCTAAAAGAGAGTTGACATGAAGTTGAAAACTAGTCAGAATGCATATTCTGATTGTAACATTTCACCAATTTGTTCCATGAGAGAATTATGATTGCTAGTCAAGACCATGGTTGAGAACTTTTCAGGAAACTCAAATGCCACTTTCACATCTCTCATTTTCAAAGTATGACAACTATTCTGCTTGAGACTGCAGCATATTATATAAATTTTTCATGATCATTCATTCTTAAATTTTTTACAAAAATAAGTGTTGGGAAAATTTGTTTCAGCTAGTTACATTGTTTTTATTAGAGGATTTAGTGCATACAGTGATCTTTAGCCTTGAGATTTTATTGGAACTGCAATTCAATAAATTACCCAATGAAAATGGCGTGATCCATGCTATTTATGCTTGATGGCCTGGAAACCTCAGCATCCCTACTGCCCAAGATAGAAGTTTATCTCATTCTTATTTTATCTGGTGCCTGAAGACAATATTCCATTTTCTATATTACTGATTCTGTGGACAGCTTTAGAGGATAATTGATCACTGCTTATTCCTTGCAGTTTATACTAAAATCACTTGCTGTTGTTGGCCCTTCCCTGATTGACTGTGTCTATTGTGCATGAATGGCAGGACTACGTGAATGGTTTTCTCAAACAGATGAGAGCCACACGGTTACAAGGATACCAATGATGGTTTAATATGACTTTGAATTCTGTTTCTTCTAAAAATAAACGAAAAATACAGGAGAATTCCATTCAGCCTAATCCTTCAGTAGATCAGATGCATTCTGCTAGCAGACACTCTGTAATGTTGGATGAAGACTCTGATGAGGACGAGGATTATCAAATTCCAGAGCTGGAACAGGAGGTTGGTGGACTGCTTCCAGTTATTTATTTATTCGCAACTTTTTTCTGAGTATCAACATTGCAACATTTGCAGGCATACTCAGTCAAACTTGAAAACAGCAACAAACGGGCAGGTCTGTGATGTAATTTGCTTTCTTCTCTTTACAATGAGATCATTATTGTTGACATTGAGCTACAGACTAACTGTTCTATTCTTAAACTGTTTTTAGATGAGGAGCCATCTGATCAAATTGATTTGTCTGGCTTTTCTGGCACTTTACGCCGGGATGACCGTGATAAGAGTCGTGATTGTTGGAGAATATCTGATGGGAATAATTTCAGAGTTCGTAGTAAACATTTTATATATGACAAAACCAAGGTCTTTGGATTCTTTCTGTGACTAAATATTATTTTCTTTCTAGAACTTGTAGAGTAGCAATGAATAATATTATTTTAGTTCATGCTGTTTATGGATTCCAATATTGCAACTGCAGATTCCCTCTGGAAAGCATCTTATGGAGCTTGTAGCAGTTGATTGGTTTAAGGATGTGAAACGAATGGACCATGTTGCAAGACGAAAAGGCTGTGCAGTCCAAGTAAGTTGTATCAGTGACTCCATGAGCTATGTATGGTTTAATTGTCTGATTTGTTTATTTGTTTCTTTAGGACAATGGCCGAGAATTCTTGTGATATTTTAGCTAATTCTTCAAGTCATTTGATGAAACCAATTAGTGGCACATTATTAAGGTTATTATTGGTTTTGTGGTGAGAGATTTTTTTTTTCAAAGGAAATTCAATCATGTTTTGTTCCAAAATAGGATGGTTTGTGTTAAAAAAAAAAGAAAACATTTATTGTTGTATTAATTGATTTAGTTTAGATTTAGAATTAATTTCTGGTACTTGTGCAAAGCATGCCACTTTCTTCCTCTTCGTAATTAAGGATGAAGTACCTAAATGTAATAAACATAGATATAAACCCTGAATACCACATTTGATGCTAGAAAATATATAAGGTGAATATTAAAGTAGATGATTGCTTAGAAGGCATTGAACATCTAAAGGATGATAAATGTTCATAGTTTCATGAGAAGTACGCACATCAAACAATGAGGACCTGAATGGATGACAGAAATAGATAAAAGGCTACCTGTAGTCAATATGGGGAATGTGATGCTTGACTCATTGGAGAGGCACATGGTTCTGTATTTTTTTGTTTTAGCTTTATTTGTGAACTAGCATATTATGATCCTTTTTTTTCACTGTTCAGTGAGCATCAAGATATGCATCAATTCTCTTCCCCAGACCTGTTGCATGAAAATTTAATGTTTTAAGATGATTATCCTAGGCCATCAAATAAGATGTTGAAACATTTTGAATACTGATTGGACCTGCATCTGTTATCTGGTTTTATTTGTATATCTTTCACTTTGCAGCATGAAAATCTGTTGTTTGTCTAAGGTAATTACTACTTTGTACAGCACAGAAATTGTGTTTAACTGGAGTTTGTTCTGCTGATGTAGGTTGCATCAGAGAAGGGACTATTCTCATTGGCGATAAATTTGCAAGTAAGTCTTTGTTTGGTTTCCTCCACTTTAGGTGTTTAGCTTTTGTTCCTCTATGGATTTGAATTAGCTCATTTTACTACTTCATTTTAGATAAATACAATAGTAAGAAAAAAAATATATACAGTGCCTTCTGGTATTCTGTAGTGCCTACCAAGTTGTCATTGTGTTCAAATGCAAAAGGGCCACAGAGTAACCTTTCTTTAATTCAGCTGTAAAAATATGTGTGATTTACAGAAGAGTGCAGGCAATTTGGAATTTGCTTGCTTTTGGGAATCTTGTCAAAGTTTCGTTCTTTAAGATTTTCTTAGAAGAATTAAAGTTGAGCAAACCTAATAACATATATTTCTGTATTTATGCCTAAACCTGTCCTGCAAACTTTTTTAAATAATCAAGTTAGGTTCCAATCCTCTTGGTATCTATCCCATGACGGTAAATAAATTCCAACCATACAATTCCATTATGAATCATATTCTGACTGCTTCTAACACTTTTCAATGTTATTATTATTTTTGAAAAAGTGCACCCAGCTCCTAGAGTTAGCGTTAGTGCATTTCAGTCTCTGCAAGAGTTGAAACTCAACTTATTAACCCTGCAAGAGTTGAAGTTAACCTTTTTTCCTCAGTACTTTACAGATGCAAACTACTTAGGCATCAAATCGAGTTGCACACATCTCAATGCATTTGAATTTCTTATTTATTATCATATATCTGGAACCAGGTGGTAACTTGCTCCTCTTGCAGGTTCCAGGCTCAACTCATTACAGTATGGTCTTTTATTTTGTAACAAAACAGCTGGTGCCTGGATCACTATTGCAGCGGTTTGCTGATGGTGATGATGAGTTCCGTAATAGCAGGTTCAAGCTTATTCCTTCTGTTCCTAAGGTCATCATCGCCTCCTTGATCCTTTAATTTCCTTCTTATAATTTACAAAGAAAGCCGAAAAGCCAAACATGTCATCAACTCCACCTTTTCCCATCTGTAGCCTCTTTTCGTCTCTCTTTTGGAAAGAAATGTTTTTAATTTCATCTGATAACATATGGTAACCCAATCAGTAATGATTGTTGGCATAGCATTGCATTCCTTTTCTGAATCTAGTGTAGCAATGCAGGGATCCTGGATTGTACGCCAAAGTGTTGGAAGCACCCCTTGTTTATTAGGCAAAGCAGTTGATTGCACCTACATTCGTGGACCAAAATACCTGGAAGTAAGAAAAATCTGTTATGATAAAATTCTTGCTCTTATGTGGAATTTCATAAACATTTGTGAAGCAAAACGAATTTCAACTTGCAGCAGTTGGATCTATAAGATATCTAAGGTTTAATAATTATGTGCAGATAGATGTTGATATTGGTTCTTCTACTGTGGCTAATGGTGTTTTGGGGCTTGTGTGCGGTGTAATTACGACATTGGTAGTTGACATGGCGTTTCTTGTACAGGTACTTGTTTCTGCTCTTGGCAGTCTACTTGACATTATGAAATAAATAACTCTACCATATTGGCATTAGGAGATAAGCAAAGTTTAATTCCTTCCACAGATTTGCACAAGAGACTTCCGGTTAAGCACTTGCATTGAAATTTTAAGGGGATGAATCCATTGATTACACTATGTGATGATTGTAGGAAAAATCACTTATTTTTTTGTGCTTGGCAAGACATTTATAGAATAAATTTGAATACCAGAGTGTTTTCTTGTCAACAAAAGGATGATGCTTTTGAAGTATGGCTCATTCTAGAAGCCACCCAGAATATGATGGCGTGTATTGCATTTTTACCTTTAGATCCAGGGAACTATATTTAAATTTCACTTCTTAGCTTATAATTTTTGCCTCAGGATATATGCAATCTCCTATATCGGACCTTTCCAATTGCCCATCTTCTTTTTAGACTCTTTTCGAGTATGGAGTTGCCATGGAGGCTGTTCCCTGTTTGCATGAGGGGAGACTGTATAACCAACAAAAAAGATTCCTACTCGTGTCTGCTGGCCTTTGAGGTCATATGACAACCCTCATTGGTTCCCATAGTCGCCAAGCCATGCCCAGGGAACCAATTTGAAGGTTGACGGCCGGTCATAAAACATTCTGAATATTTGATGGCGAGCACCCTTGTTCATATATTATATTGTTCTTGCTTTCCTTCTAACATCAACTGTTTTTACATAGCAACACTATATTTGCAGGCAAACACTTTTGACGAGCTTCCAGAACGGCTTATTGGTGCTGTTCGTGTGTCACATGTCGAGCTGTCATCTGCAGTAGTTCCGGTGCTTGAGTCTAGCCCTTCGGCAGAATGAAACCATTGCCTGACAAATATTCAATTTCTGTCTTCTTCAAAAATTTTACCCCTTCAACCCTCACATGTTATTTTGCAGACATTGCAGACTGCAGCACAACCCCTGAATGATTGATTTGCATACTTTAGGATTCCCTCGGTGCAGATCTTTCCCCATTCTCACAATTGGAGAGATGGATAGTTAGATGGAGAAAGAGAGAGAGAGAGAGAGAGAGAGAGAGAGAGAGAGATTCACAGAGAGAACAATTTGTTTTCAGTGGGGGAGATCATGAGGAATGCTTCTTGTATTAACGAAGTATCAGCTGTATGTGCTAACATGCTAGACTCAGTAATGTCCAAGTCCAAATTGAAATGTTGCTCATGAATTTAGGAAAAATCACCATGTCTTGGAGGAAATAACATTTTCTTTCACATTTTGTGATAGATATGACTTGCCAAATCACTGGAACCTGTATTCATAATCTTCTTGTGAAAACATTAATAAGCAGCAGCAGCAGTGCCACGGCCAAGGTAATGGTTTCTGTATTTGTCTCTTCTTTGTTTTCTTGGTGCGGGTGGGTTGGGGTGGCCAAAAAAAGAGCCTGCGAGCAACTTCATCTGTTTAAATAATAAAAAAAAAAAAAGCAATATAATCAAGATCTCTCATCAAAACTAATCAATCCAGAAATAATCCGCACAGTGATTATGCTTGTATTTACCCTACCAACTAATAGGTGCATCGACTTTTAGTATGGGAAGGCTTGGCCAAGCGCCTCCTTGTGTTTTATGCAACCTTGATCGGGAAACACACTCGTACCTGTTCTTCAACTGTATTTATGCTTGAGATTGGTTGGTCATTTTTACAAGCAAAAAAATTGTTGTCGTCTCGGGATAGATTTTCTACTATAATAAAAGAATTTCCCCATTTTTGGTTCATGTCGGGTTTTACTACTTTCATGCCTAGTCTAGAGGCAGGACATGGTTCCTTCTTTTCCTAAACTTATTATGAGGAACTTATTAAAAGTAAAAAATGTCATATTTCTAATTTCAAAAAATTTATTAGTTTTCGATTCACATTATTCTTCGAGACTATAGATGATTGATACGTTTTTAAACTAGCTACAGCTCATCAGAAGGTTCAACTAATTAAAACACGCTACGATGCCAACATGTGGCGGATTGGGAGTGGGCCATTGGGCAGGCCCAACACCATGCTGCCGAGCTTGTATATCAAAAACTTCCCACAATTGGCCGCATCCTAACAAGGGGGCCAGTGATTGTCGAGATTCTATTAATGTGATAAGTAGGATGTTCGCATGTGAAGTATTTACACCTGATGTCTAGGTCGTACTCTAGCTAGACAAAGAACAACCTCCTCCTATTTGCAGGCCATACTGACTTAGGTATCGAAAGATTCTTCATCGATTATGATTTCGTCAGAGGACTTCTTTGCTCTATACTGTTTCAAGTTGGAGTGTTACCATCCGACAAGTATCTTAATTGTAGCGACCGAGCACTGCTTGCCTTCTCCAACTTTGACCAAAGCAGCCAACCATTGGGCTCTCCAGCGACAATCTCCTCCTATTTCCTAACCACACTGACTTAGGCATCAGAGGGTTCCCCGTCGATTATGTTTTCATCAGAGGACTTCTTTGCTCTGTATTGTTTTAGGTCGGAGTGCTACCATCCGACAAGGATCTTGACTACAGCAATCGAGCGCTGCTCACCTTCTCTAACTTCGACCAGAGCAGCAAATTATCAAGCTCTCTAGTGTTGTCGTGCTTCTCGTTACAGTGCCTGGAGCCTGTCTCTTCTCAACAGCAACAATGATGATTTAAAATACTTCATGTTTGATTCTGCAATAAAATCTTATAAAAGCATTAAAATCATAAACTTGGAAATACAATTTTGAGTAAAATTTTTCAAATTCACCTTTGACATTCTTATTATGTTTTCTTTTTCCATTTGTTCACTTCCTTTATAGACAGCCAAATATGTTGTGAAAATTTGCACTTTTAAGTTTAATAATTTTAAATAAAAATATGGCTTTAAAATCAAAAATCCCCAAACACAACTATAAATCATAAAATATCAACGATTCTATATTTTCCTGAAATACATGCTATAAGTTTGTCTCGATTTGCTTAAAATAACTATAGTGCTCTTTGGCAATAGTCAATATCTGATGAATGACATATATCTTAAGTGAAGTTATACTAGACCAATATAAGGCGAAAACTTTATTATTCTATAAGTTATAGAGCCAACCCCTACATGAATACATTTTGTATGGTTCACTTTATTTATGAGTATGAGAAAACCTTTTGTCAGAAAAAAGCAATGAAGAACAATTCTTTTCTTGAATGTCTTTGTCATATCTAATTTAATTAACAAGTTGCCATAAAACTCGGTGAAGTAATGATTTAGATTTAACCTTGTATATTTCTTGTTAATTTTTTTGCATAAATTTTTGGATTTCACCAATAGATTAGTTTTGTCAACAGAACATGTAGTCTTTCAGTTTAGATTTATGATAAGAAATCGGATGAAGTCAAATTGTAAGTATTTTAGGACTTTTATGAATAAGAATAGGAAGAATATCACTGTTGCCCAAGGTGACAACCCAAGAGGGGGGGTGAATTGGGTCTTTTAAAACTTTTCAACTACTTCTAATCTTTTAGAGTTAATTAAGCTAAGTTGTATGGATGCATAGTGGAATTTAAACTTAGCAAGAATATGATTCTAATCTAATCAACTAATAAGCAGCGGACTCAATAAAAGATTAGTCTAAGTTTGCCCGAGTATGCAATTCAATACAATGAGTCTTAATGCAGTTATATTGAATGAGACTTGATTAAGTAAATTGAATATGCTTGCAACTAAAGGATGCGCGGAGAAGAGTTAAGCAAGCAATTTATCTAAGTAAGTAAGTGAGTGAGGAAGTTAGATAACAAAGAGCATCACAGACACAACAAACGTATAGTGGTTCGGTGCATCCCAGCACCTACATCCACTCCCCAAGACCTCCTGGGAATTTTACTATAATCCCTCAGATTACAGCCGGTTGTTTTACAAGCTCACAACCCAACTTGTTGTTTTGCGAGATCACAACGAACTCGGTCGGTTTTCACAGGCTCACCGACTAGAACCAACCGATTGTTTTTCCGGGTTCACAATCAAACCCAGTTGGTTTTCCCAAAGGCTCACCAACCACAATCTTACAACGATTGTTTTCCGGATTCACAATCAACCCAGTTGGTTTTTCCAAAGGCTCACCAACCACAACCTTACAACGTTGGTTTTCCCTTTGGCTCACCAACAAACCTTAACCCCTTGATTCAATCCCTTGATTGAATCAAGTTATAAGATATTAGAACAAGAGTTTAAATCAAATACAAGCTTCTCAAATAAGCAAATATAGCAAATATAAACAAGTAAAGTAAAGAGAAGAAGCCCTCAACCAAATTTGTAGATGAAGGAACTCGGCTTCTTCTTTACTTGACCCTCTTCTGATTTTGCTCGAAGTAGAGGATCACCGAGGCAGCACACAGTTGGAGAAGAAGCTTTGGGATTCACTTGGATGCTTTTCTTCTCTCTCTTTTACTTTAAATGGCCCTTTTATGCTTTTGGGAGATTTCTCTTGTAATCTCTTTGAAATCTCTTTCCTAAATATTTTCTCCCACTTCCATACCTTCTTTCCTAGCTCTCCTCTTGATTTTATAGCTTTAGAGGGAGTGAAAACAAAAATCTAGCCGTTAGAGACAAAAATAGAGCCGTTGGAATCAAGAAAAAACTAGCCGTTATGCCTCCCAGCGTGCTGGAGTCGACTCGGCTGAAGTAGGAGTCGACTCGGCTGAAACAGGAGTCACTTGTGAATAGTAGTCTGTCGGCACTGTAGCTGGGAGTCGCTCCGCACTGTAGCGCTGAAGTAGGAGTCGACTCGAGCACTGTAGCGCTGAAAATCAACTTTCTGTCTTTTTGTTTGTTCTCAGTCGGAGTCGACTCGTAGAGTATCGGAGTCGACTCGAGCACTGTTTCTTGAAACTTTAGAGTGCCAGAGTCGACTCTAAACTTTCAGGAGTCGACTCGAGGACTATTCTTTTGAATTTTTCTTTGAATTTGCTCCTCCAACTTGAATCCTTTGATCTTGAAACTTGGGCCAATGAAGTGTAGCTTTCTTCCAACTCTTCTTGAGAGCTTTTGAGGCCTTCTTGTGTTTATCCAACTTGCTATGTTCCTTGCAAAACAAATTATTTTTCTTCTTGCAACACACACATTAGTATTTATACTTCAAGGTTTTGTGATCATCAAAATCAATCTTTAAATCAATCTTTGGGTCATCAGTCTCCCCCTTTTTGATGATGACAAAACTTGGAGTATATGCAATATAGAATATATTGTGTTCTAGAAGTAATGCATAGCTAAGTTGCATGAAGTAGATTTAACATATACTTTATGATAATGCTTTAGATTTAATCAACTTAACATAATCAACACATAAAGCATTATGAGCATATACTTCATGATAATGCTTTAGATTTAATCAACTTAACATAATCAACATATAAAGCATTATGAGCATATACTTAGATATTTCTCCCCCTTTTTGACAACATCAAAAAGATAGTGAAACATTAAGCACAAAGATAAGAATACTCAAATATTTCTTATTGTACTCTGATTTGCATGTCAAATTATTGCAAGAATATGAATCATATAACTCAAGGCAATAATGTTGAAAAAAGATTAATGAGCATAGACCAGAGCCAATTAAGATAATTTTAGAGCAGAACACATCGAATATGATTCCAAAGATAGTTTTCAAATCAAGTGTAGGTGGAATCTTTCTTAAGTTAATTCAAGAAGTACCACAAATGATATTCAAAGAAAGCACGAATGGAAATCTAACCTTTCTTTAATAATAAGTATGAAAGCTTGTTCATTTAAGATCTTTTGCCCAATATATTAAGTATTTTAGCAACATGAGAGTAATTTAACTAATTTTCAGAGTATAAGAGCAATATATTAAGTATCATTGCAAAGTTCTTTTATGAAGTAGAAATATTGTGGCATAAATACCAAAACATGAATTCATGCAATTTATGATATATCTTAGAGCATACATAAAATTCAAGGCTTTGAAGGTTCTTTTAAAGTTTTTTTTAAGACTTTATTCCTTTAAAAAGAAGCATATTTTGGTACATATAATAATGAATTTGCACAAAATTGAAGTTCTAAAGAACAAGCCAATAAGAACTCATTAGTGAATTCCAAAAATAAGTTTTCTAAGAGATACTCAGAAAAATTCAACACATTATTCTCCCCCTTTTTCATTAAATTAGAGGCTCTTAAGATCAACTATTTGAATTTCAATTTGGTTCATGATTGATGCATAAGATATACTAACCAAATAACAAGCCTCAAGGTGTATCGTAAAGATTTTCAGATTAAATTTCAGATGATACATATTGGAGAGTATTAGGATCACTTCTCATTTAGTATTCTTTCTCTCTCCTTTAGTTATGGATTTATGCAATTAAGTTCTATATGATCTCTCCTCCTAAAAATTTTCTTTCTCCTCCTTAATTGAACATTCCATTTAAGAGTTTAGAATTGTTCAATGAAACATTCAAATTGTCGATCTCGAAAAAATATGTTCTATGAGTTTCAGCATAGTTTATACTAATGAGAGTATATTTTCATAAAGCTCAAAGTTTGAGATAAGATAACCTCTATAGAGCTCAACTCAAGGTATAGGCTTATTATGTAACTAAGGCTAGTAAGTCCACACAAGGAGGTTCATCAAAATCAATCCATAAAATTCAAGGTATGCATCAAATTAAAGTAACTTTAGGATAAGATACTGAATATCTAAAGCTCCCCCTCAAAAGATGCATTCTTCTTTAATCATTCTTTTCTTTTGTTGAATTTCAGATTTTAATGATAAACGTGAATAAAACTGAAACTTTATGATAGCAAGAATGTAGAGTGATCTAGAATTATTCAAAATTTATAGCAATTGCTCTTTTTAATCTTTCAAGAACAAGTTATGCTTCCTCTTAATCTTTGAGAAAATGTACTGAAATATTAATCAAAAAATAATTCTTTTGAAGCTCAATTTCTTTTAAAAGCAATTACATTTTCTTTCTTTTAAGAGTCATTTGAGTGAGTTAAAATATTTCTAGCTTTAGGATCATTCACTCTCTATATATATTTTGATGGAAGTCTTTAAGAATGTAGGAGAGAAAAATATATAGATGATCATTGAGGTATATATATTTATAGAACTTAATTTCTTAATCATAGTTTTTCAACAATGTATACATGAAGCACAATAAATCTTTTCAATATCAAAATAAAATAATATATTTAAAAATATTTGTTTGCAATCAAGATCATCGAAAGACACATCATTTAGACCAATATTAGTACACTTTAAAGATAAGAAATGATATGTTTCATATGCGTATCGGGGCAAACAATCAAGGCATCAGAATTATTCTATTTTTCTTAAACTGTAGTTTTTATCTAGAAATCATTATTGAGTTTAAGCTTTTATACAAAATCAGATTCTGAATTTCATAAAGATTTTCAATAGAGGCTTTCAAAATCATAATTTGAGATATGTATCTTCCACATTGTAGCTCATCTTAAATCATTACGATTGAAAATACATATTTCAAACATATAAGAGCATATTCAGAATATTTGTATTTATGTTGAGTTTTGGTATGAATTAGAACATTATATACCAAAGTTAGGCAAGTTGAAAAATAAAACAAAATCAATTCATTTTGCCTAAATAGAGATATACTTCTCTTCTCCTTTTTACAAATTTATTCAACTTTCAGATTTCAAAGATGATTGTGAACGACAAATCTAAAATTTCTTTTCAATAATACCATAAAATAACTTCATATAGTATTTCAAACATTCAATCAAATTATCCAAGCATGGAGCATTACAAAATATTGAGAACCCATAATTCAGAACATCATGCCACATGCAAAATATATCATGTGTTAAGTCATGCATTAAAATATTAAGAAAAAGCATGTCAAGGATCAAAATCAATTCTTTTCAAATAAACTCCCTCTATTTAAATATAATCTTCCACTGATTTCATCCTTAAGGTGTGTTTCCAAGTGATTAACACTTGACTTGATTCCTCTTATATACTTTCATTTACTTTGTCATTCATTTCCTCATTTTTTTGAATTTCTTTTCTTAACCAATTAACGAACATTTTGATATTGTTTTTCATTTTTACTTTCTTATGCTCTATACTCTATTTGCTCACTATCCGGTGGAGTTGGAAGGGGTACGAGGTACTACCACTAGCCTCCCTCTTGTGCCGTCCCTAATATACCCTACACCGAATAGTTGGGTCAAATAGTGCCGGGTACTACCATTAGCCTCCCCATTGGCACCATCCCTATGATGAGCAATATAGAAAGGTTAAAATGTTCACTTCAAATTTTCTCTGTTTAAGTGTAATTAATTACGAATTTTATCTCTTCCAAAGGAATGCTCACACAGGTCTCACAAATGTGCAGAATATATTATGCTTGTTTTGCTTTTCCTTAAGATTGGAGTATTTGTCTTTACTTAGATTTTACTTCTCTTGAATAATATCTATTTTCTTTTCTTTATCTCTCTCTCTTTTTGTTATTCTCAAGTAATTTATATGAAAGAGCAGAATAAAGAAATAATCTTATGTATCATATAGATGTATATCATGCAAACAACATTTTCATTATGCTCAAGGATTCATAGTTTCTCACAAGTTATTTTAAATCAAAATTTTAAGCATAAACTTGTGTAGTTCATGGTTATGACATAGGCAAAGATATATTTTAGTTTGGGCAAACCATGAAACAATTTCTAAAAGCATAAGTCAATCAATACATATATAGACATGATATCAAGAAATTAATAATTAAAGACTTTAATCATGCCATAGTAAGATTTAAGTTAATGACTTTGCTCAGCTAATTTATGAGAGAGGTATCTAAAATTACCGAATCATTCTGCATTCTTCAAGTCAAATACCTACTAGATTTCTTATGTGTAACCTTTTGGCTGAAGAAAGTCCTCTCTCTTGTTTGCATGTGAATGTTTATTGTACCTTTTATAGAGGTGTCCTTCAAGTTGAAATTTCTTATTTCTTGCTCATAGATCCTGCATTATCAACAAAATCCTTTTCTTTCTTGAAAGAAAGTCATTAGTTTCTTCGAGATACAAAACATTCATACAACATTTTTCTTAACTAGATGACTCAACATAAGATATGACAATAGTTGAAAGTTGAGTCACTTTACTCAAGAGATTACCTAAATATAAGCAAGCACATGTCACTTGAACTTAAGAGATAGTTTCATTAACCAAGAAGGTTCAAGGACAAGCATGTGAAGCAATAGGAAGATTTATCAAGGTCAAATCAATTTTTTATTTTCAGAATCAATTTAGCTTAGATTCTATTTGCTTAAGATAATTATCAATAAGACATGTTAGCTAAATTTTAATCAATTTATCTTAAACAGTTGTTTCTATCAAAATTCAGATTATGAATCATTAGAGTTAGATTGAAGTCTTGCACAAGGGCACATAATGAGCATACAATCTGGTCTACTAGCTGTATGATAAAATAATTATTCTATCATGCTTCAATACAGCTTTAAAATAATAGATCTACTTTGCTCATCCTTTTCAAATTCTACAAGATGGGGTCATAGACATACCTTCTTCATGCCAATCTTCTATAAGAGTTTTCTTGTGGACTAACTTTGGTCAATGAAGATCCCCTTTCTTGCTTGGCTTAATTTGGAGTTCGAGAGAAAATGTTAATTCATTCATCATACATATTTCAAACTCACCTTGCATGAGCTTAGTAAAATCTTCATATAAATCTCTATTAGTAGAACCAAAAATGATGTCATCAATGTATACTTTGAGCAAGTAAGATATCACAAATTCTTCTTTTTGATGCATAGATTTATCACTATTACTTTCTATCAAAAAGGTTGCTTAAGCTTTTATATCATGCTTTTGATGCTTGTTTCAAATCATATATTGCTTTATCATATTTGTAATGAGTGTTTTCAAATATGGTGGTTATTTAACATATATCTTCTTTAATAAAGTAAGCACATAGGAGTCCATTCTACACACTCATTTGATAGAATATAAAGCTCATAAAGCAACCAAATGATAATGGTGATCTTTACTTCTAATCATGCAAGAATTTCATCAAGATCTATTTCATCTTTTCTTGATTTAGTCTTTTAGTAGTCATCAATTTTTCTTCATTAAGTGCATTTCTGAAAAACTCAATTTGGTTCTAATTATTAACATGTTTTCAGATTGTTATATGTAAAAGATTAACCATATACATATATAATTTGATTTTAGTATCTTGATAATAAATCATTAGTCTCATAAAGAATAAAATGAATTGATATTTCTGCAACTAAAATCTTTTCATTGAATATTCTATATGCATTGCTTGATGAATGATATCCAAGAATAGACATATCTCTATCAGATTTGGCATTACTTTCAAGAAACCATATCAAGTATAACATATACTACTGATAAATATGAAAGATATGCAATAGTTCATTTTCTATTTTTCAGAAGATCAAAAGAAGTTTTCATCAAAAATAGATCTAATAGAAATCATATGTATGACAAGTAGTGATGATAGCTTTTAAAAATGACTATCATACACAATTGTCTTTTTCATTTCTTCAAGAATTCTATTAACCCTATTTTACTTATGGTGTTCTTGGTGCTGAAACAATTGTATTCAATATTATTTTCTGTGCACAACTTGATAAAAATTGGTTTTCAAGACTATCCCATGATACTTCTTTATTTTCATAGTTTGCAAACCTTTTTCATTTGAACCCTTTTTGTGAGTTTGTGCCAATGCAGAAAATATTTCAATGCCAAGAACAAACCCAGTGTAAGCTTTTGAAAACTTAGTGTTGGAAACAACATCATTAGATTTAGAAATTGATTTTTGTTTGTTTCCTTAGTTAACATGCATAGCAAACTTTGACCTTTCAGAAGATAATCTAAGTAAGCCAATGACAAGGTCTTTTGAAATTAAGTCCATACTAGCATAAGTTAATTTTATATGCCCAAAAAAAAACTTTAATATTAGTATTTATAATGCATAATATATATTTTTTTAAGAGCATATTAAGCACATATTCTTATGTCTATGATCAATAAACAATAATGCCATGGATAAAAACTCTCAATCAAGCATATAGAGAATTCATAGATTTATTCTTAATAAATTGATTAATCATTTAGCAATTTATCCAATAGTGAGTAAAGCATACTATAAAATGAAGTGATTTGATTATATTTCCAAAAGTATTTTCTATATCACAAAATTGATCAATACTTGCAATTCATATCAAGTACTAAAGCAAAAATAATGATGAGATGCAAAGATTACTGATTTCATTATTATTATTTTTGTTAATTACTTTTCATAAGTATATTTTAAGTTTCTTTTGTTCCATGGGTATCTTGGCACACCTATGTCTACATCCTCATGTTTTCATTTTGGGTACCCAAGCTTGCTTGGGTCCTTGAGAGTTAGGACATATGGTTCCTTTTGGAACCCAAATCTGTTTAATAGTAATAACTTTACCATTTGATTTAATTGTGTTAGAACGATGGGAAAAGTTGTTATGCCCATTCTTTTCATGTTTGAAATAAGTTATCTTGTTTAATGGTTTGCTTGATGCATTGATAACCTTTTTCTCTAGAGATTTATTATTAAATAAAGGTGTCAAGCCAAGTTTTGATTTATCATAAGCAACATATTGACTTTCAAACATCATTTTTAATATTTCTGAACTTACAGTGAATTTGTTAATAAAAGATTTTAATTGGTTAATTTCTTTACTTAAGTTTTGATTTTCTTTAATTAAACTCTGATTTTTTTGAATCAATTGTTCTAAATTTAACCTTAAGCTTTCATTTTCAGAATTTAGTTTATCTTGTATTTTATCACTAGAATTTTTTTTTTTTTGAAATTTTCAGATTTAGTTTCTTAAGATTTTTATTCTTTATAGCTAATTTTCTACATTCACCATACAAATCATGAAAAGTATTTAATAATTCATCATAAGGAAATTCTTCTTGAAAATCATTTGATGTAAAGGTAGATTCAGATTTTACCTTATCTTCTTGTGCCATGAAGCACAAGTTAGTTACCTCTTGTAGTTCTTTGGAGCTAATATCATCATTGTTGTTCCTAGCTTTCATTTTCTTGTTTGACTCTTCCTTGGTCAAGGCTTTCTTCCTTTTTATCTCTTTCTTTCTTTCATCTAGCTTCCTCTTCTTCTTTGTCTTTAGGAAGCTTTTGAATTTTTTTGTTGTTCTTTCTTCCTCGAGTCGACTCGGGTTTACTTGGAGTCGACTCGACTGACTTGAGAGTCGACTCGAGATCTTCGGGAGACGTCTCGCTCTCAGAGGCCTAAAAGATGATTCTCTGTCTTTTGAACTGTTCTACCTCGGAGTCGACTCGAGCCTTGTTGGAGTCGACTCGGCTAATTTGGGAGTCGACTCTGAAATACTTGGAGTCGACTCGACTGAGGTGGGAGATTCAACACCTTTTTCTGCAGTCTCATTGTTAGTATGTAATTGAAGCACATGTGAGCTAATCTGAGATTCATCATAAATATTTTCTAAAGTATCCCAGATCTCCTTAGCAGATATGCATGCAGAAATCTTATGAAATATAGATTCATGGATAGCACAATATAGAATGTTCATAGCATTAGCATTCAATTGTGCTAAGTTTTTTTCATTGACGACTTGAGAGAGTGTGTGAGGGCCATTTATAATGATATTCCATATTTTATAGTTTTGTGATTGAACAAAAATTTTCATTCTAGCTTTTCATTGAATATAGTAAGTTCCATCAAAAGGTGAAGGTCTGTTTATGAAAAGTCCCTCGGCAAATAATGTATTATGTGGGGTTGTCATAATCTTTAGCTCTAGTCGGTTAAGACTATAATTAATAGAAGAGCACCTGCTCTGATACCACTTGTTGCCCAAGGTGACAACCCAAGAGGGGGGGTGAATTGGGTCTTTTAAAACTTTTCAACTACTTCTAATCTTTTAGAGTTAATTAAGCTAAGTTGTATGGATGCATAGTGGAATTTAAACTTAGCAAGAGTATGATTCAAATCTAATCAACTAATAAGCAGCGGACTCAATAAAAGATTAGTCTAAGTTTGCCCGAGTATGCAATTCAATACAATGAGTCTTAATGCAGTTATATTGAATGAGACTTGATTAAGTAAATTGAATATGCTTGCAACTAAAGGATGCGCGGAGAAGAGTTAAGCAAGCAATTTATCTAAGTAAGTGAGTGAGGAAGTTAGATAAAAAAGAGCATCACAGACACAACAAAAGTATAGTGGTTCGGTGCATCCCAGCACCTACATCCACTTCCTAAAACCTCTTGGGAATTTCACTATAATCCCTCAGATTACAGCCGATTGTTTTACAAGCTCACAACCCAACTTGTTGTTTTGCGAGATCACAACGAACTCGGTCGGTTTTCACAGGCTCACCGACTAGAACCAACCGATTGTTTTTCCGGGTTCACAATCAAACCCAGTTGGTTTTCCCAAAGGCTCACCAACCACAACCTTACAACGATTGTTTTCCGGGTTCACAATCAACCCAGTTGGTTTTTCCAAAGGCTCACCAACCACAACCTTACAACGTTGGTTTTCTCTTTGGCTCACCAACAAACCTTAATCCCTTGATTCAATTCCTTGATTGAATCAAGTTACAAGATATTAGAACAAGAGTTTAAATCAAATACAAGCTTCTCAAATAAGCAAATATAGCAAATATAAACAAGTAAAGTAAAGAGAAGAAGCCCTCAACCAAATTTGTAGATGAAGGAACTCGGCTTCTTCTTTACTTGACCCTCTTCTGATTTTGCTCGAAGTAGAGGATCACCGAGGCAGCACACAGTTGGAGAAGCAGCTTTGGGATTCACTTGGATGCTCTTCTTCTCTCTCTTTTACTTTGAATGGCCCTTTTATGCTTTTGGGAGATTTCTCTTGTAATCTCTTTGAAATCTCTTTCCTAAATTTTCTCTCCCACTTCCATACCTTCTTTCCTAGCTCTCCTCTTGATTTTATAGCTTTAGAGGGAGTGAAAACAAAAATCTAGCCGTTAGAGACAAAAATAGAGCCGTTGGAATCAAGAAAAAACTAGCCGTTATGCCTCCCAGCGTGCTGGAGTCGACTCGGCTGAAACATGAGTCACTTGTGAATAGTAGTCTGTCAGCACTGTAGCTGGGAGTCGACTCCGCACTGTAGCACTGAAGTAGGAGTCGACTCAAGCACTGTAGCGCTGAAAATCAACTTTCTGTCTTTTTGTTTGTTCTCAGTCGGAGTCGACTCGTAGAGTATCGGAGTCGACTCGAGCACTGTTTCTTGAAACTCTAGAGTGCCAGAGTCGACTCTAAACTTCCAGGAGTTGACTCGAGGACTATTCTTTTGAATTTTTCTTTGAATTTGCTCCTCCAACTTGAATCCTTTGATCTTGAAACTTGGGCCAATGAAGTGTAGCTTTCTTCCAACTCTTCTTGAGAGCTTTTGAGGCCTTCTTGTGTTTATCCAACTTGCTATGTTCCTTGCAAAACAAATTATTTTTCTTCTTGCAATACACACATTAGTATTTATACTTCAAGGTTTTGTGATCATCAAAATCAATCTTTAAATCAATCTTTGGGTCATCAATCACGGTATTAAATTATTATATAAACGATGTTTTTAATTTCAATACTACATTTTTATTTCCATTCTTGATATGAAGTTTAACTAATTAAACAATCAGGTTATTGACTTTTTCTTATTAAGAATGTATGATATGTTTTATGTTTTCAATCTCAAAATAATTATTTTATCATTTCTATTTTTTTAAATGATGAAATTCTAAACAGTTTTATTAGAATGACTTGCGGCAAGACATGCAGGGAGAGATTTCGAGAGGAAAGATTTAAAGAGAGTGAAATGTCTTTGTTTCCTCATTGATTTGTATGGCTTAGCACACCACCTTCACCACTCCTCTCTTTGAATATTTGTTATAATCTTATTTTCTCCTATGCAGCATAGTCAAGAAAAATTAAATGTTTAATTGGACCATAGATCTCCATTTTTCAGATATTGATGTATGGCTACTTGGACCCAAAAATTCTGAAGTAGAAAATTTACTCATATGTTTTGAATTACATGATTTTTTTAATTTTTGATCTCTATAGAACAAAGAACTGGACTGCCTAGATTTGTAAGTAAATTGAATTTACATGTAAACTCATGAAATATTATGACCTTTTAAAATATACATGTAACAACCCAGGACCTCACCCAAAATGGCTAGCCAGAAGTTACTATTTCGGTTCCTTGATCATGTATAAATACCCAAGATCTACCCAGCGAATAACCGATGTAGGACTAAACACACGCCCGCACGGGTCCTCACATACTCCCCCCGTTCAAGCCCTGACGTCCTCGTCAGGCTAAGGATTCAAATCCATTCAAATCTAATCACAAACACCATGATCGGCTCATGGTTAGCCCCAATGGATCCGTGCTGCAGTGTCCTCTAGTCCACATAGGTTATGGTTCACCTGGCTCTGATACCATAAAAGTTGTCACGCCCCCGGCCCGAGATCGCGAGCCGGGGGTCCGCGCCAACCGCCGCACACCCATAGGAAACTCTTCCCACGAGCATGCAAGACATCTTAACCAAACATCTCAGTTATATAAATAAAATAATTCAGCTGAAATAAATGCAATCTTATTCCATTGACTGACACAAATTATATAGTCTCACAGTTCTAAATACGCAGCGGAACAATAAATATAAAACATCAATTTAAATAAAGCCTAATCTAGGATAACTTGTGCTTCAGTTCTTCTAGTCGCTCTCCCATTTTTAAATCCCCGATAGGTTAGTTCTCGGAATCTGTAAAACAACAAGAAATTGTATAATGAGCTAGACAGCCCAGTAAGTAATAAACACCTTAACTAGTCAATTCATATAATAACATAAAATATAAATACAAATTACGATGAATCAACATAATAACATAATCAATTCCTTTTCAAGCACAAATTCATTAAAATTCATATTTTTTCAATTATCTATATACATAATCATAAATCTGATTCGAAACAAATCATATTCATCTCATCAGCCTTTAGCTACGACCACACTTATACCCTGTGGCTAGGCCAGAAACAGAACCGCACTTATACCCTGTGGTGGGGCCAGAATTGCCATGCATAACCCCCTATTGGCAGGGTCCAGAACATAGCCAGGCTGAGAGTTCTAAATCTGATGCACATCAAAATTCTTTTGTAACATAATATATCATAATCCGATCTAAATATGCATATACGATGCAAAAACAGTAATGTAACAATAGTCCGAAAAAATATTATTCTAATTCACATATCCATTTTTCATTCAAAACATCATATCGTAAAATTCATAAATCCCATATAAATTCATTAACAATTTATTCGATGCAAAAATAATATTATATAAATAAAGAGTCTAGAGAAGGCAGTTCATTACTTACATCGAACGCGATCCACAACAAATCCAATTAATCTCACAAATCCCTCGCAGAACCTAATATCCAAAAATCATATTTTTCTTTTAAAATTCATCACAATATATATAAAACTTAAATTTTAACATTCTCCCAGGGCTGACCCTGCAGAAGTGTCTAGCCCCCCCGGGTTCGGGTTCGGATTCGGGTTCATACCCGTAAACCATCCTCTCCCTTTACTTATTTATTTATTTTTTTCTTTTCTTTTTCTTGCTTTTCTTTTCTTTTCTTTTCTTTTTCTTTTCTTTTCTTTCCTTCCCTTCCCTTTTTTTTTTTCTTTTCTTCTCTTCTCCAGAACCTTCTCCCGACTTCTTTCTTCCTTCCCCTCTTTCTTTCTTCTTTCTTTTTTTTTTCTTCCTCCTCCTCCTCCTCTTCTCCCGACTTCTTCTCCTCCCCCCTTTCTTTCTTCTTCTTTCTTCTCCTGCAAAGGGAGGTCGGCGAGCTCGAGAGACGTCAAGACAAGGCCGGCGGCGCCCGCGGCGGCCGGCTTTCTCCTTCCCAAGGAGGAGGTATGCGCACGGGAGAAGAGGAAAAGCCCGCAGCAGTCGGCCTTCTCCTTCTTCCCTCTCTTCTCCTTTCTTTCTTTCTTTCTTTCTCTCTTTCTCCTTCCACTATTCCTTCTCTGTTTTCACTGAACAGAGAAGAGGAACAAGGGAAGGTGGTGCTCTCCGGTCCTCAAGGTGGCCGCCACTGAGGGCCGGCGATGCCTGTGGCCGAAGGCATGCCGACTGCCACAGGTGCCTCCCCCTCCTTTTCCTTCTCTCTTCTTCTTCTTCTTCTTCTTCTTCTTTTATCAAATGGTATAACAAAGCGGTGAAGCTAGAATCCTTACCTCAGCCCCGGCGAAGATCCGGCAGCTCCCTTCCGTCGGCTCACCCAAAAAAGAAATCCGGCTCCGACGGCTCCCTCCCTCTCTCTCTCTCTCCCTCTCGCTCCCTCTTGGGCGGCTGCACGAGGAAGAAGAGAGGACTCGGGTGGCCTCAAAGAGAAGGAGAAGAAGCCCTAAAAACAGGGCTTCCTCCTTCTTCGGGATGGGCTGGTCAAATGGACCGGGCCCAGTTCCGGGGTCTCACATCCTTCCTCCCTTAAAAGAAATTTCGTCCACGAAATTTTCGTACATGCAATTCAAGAGTAGAAAATACTTCTTTCAAATCAAGTCATAACACTCTTCAAATCAAAGTCGTCTTGTCTGACCAATGTCAAATAATTCCATCCACCACATTTCCTCTGCACACACTGGTTTAAACCTCAACATATCCATGTCAAGTCTAGATTTTTTTTCCCTAGAATTACTTGCTTATTGGTACATTCATTATTATGTCTTAATCCGTGTGAACACTTTCGAAATTTAAAAGTTTATATTCTTCTTTTGACAACTAATCAAAAATGTTATGTAACTATTTAATCTTTTCTAGCAGTATAATGAGTTATCTAACAAAGAGCAGTGGGTATGGTTAGACAATAAATAAAAATAAATATTGGGACTAGATTAATACCTGTCGTCAACACATCAGAAGCCTGTGCATCTTGCTGTGTAAGTGCAAATACTCTTCCTTGAGTCTTTGGCCCCTAGCTTCCTTCCATTGCCTGAGTAGATCTATTCTCGTTTCCTTGTGGGCAGTCTGCAATTTTATGACCTATCTTACCACATCTAAAACAGGCACCGGTGTTCCAATGGCAATCCTTGTCAGCATGAGCCTTACCACATCTAGAACATTTATTGATATTCAAATGCTTAGTGTTGTCACTCGTTGATTTCTTGTTTGAACTTTCGGCGTTTTCATTGCTCTGCCCCTGAAATTCATTCGATCTGTTCCTCTTCTTTTGATTTCTTTCCCTTTCCAACCGTTCATCATTAACTTCCCTTTCAATTATTAAAGCTTTATTTACCACGGCTGCATAGGTAGTCAATTCATAAGGTACCACTTGTTTTCTAATTTCAATCTTTAGTCCCATCTCAAATTTATGCGTTCGATCTAGTTCATCTTCGACTAACTTTGGAACAAATTTGGCTAGCTCGGTAAATTTAGCTTCATATTCTGCAACAGTCATATTTCTTTGCTTTAGACGAATAAACTCCTGCTCTTTCTGTGTCCTTACACTCCGAGGAAAATACTTATCATAAAATGCTCCTCGAAATTTTGCCCAAGTGAGTGGCTCCCTATCCTGCTCATATTTATGTTCCAACATCCGCCACCAGTTGAATGCCTCACCTTGCATCATGTATGATGCAAACAAAATTTTTTCATCATCCTGGCATCTCAAGACAGCAAATGCTTTTTCTATCTCTGTAAGCCAATTGTCTGCTTCCAACGGTTCTGTAGTCCCCTTGAAAGCTGGAGGAGCCAGCCTCTTAAATTCAGCTATATTGCTACGTTATTCACACTATTCCCCTCGTCCTTGCTGTGGCTGTGTCTGGGGCAACTGCGCTTGTTGTTGGAGCAACTGCTGTTGTACCTGCTGTTGCATCTGCATAAGGCCCACTATGGTCTGCATAACCTGGCCTAGGCCCGGCTCTTGTTGTCCTGTCTGAGTATCACTGGCAGGATTGACGACTCTCTCCTGCTGAGGGGTGTTACCAACTTGTTGGGGTGTGCTGTCATTTTGCAGGTTGGGTGCCTTATTAGTAGCTCTGCAAGTAGTCTTTCTCGTCCGACGTGGAGGCATCCTGATCTATGTCTATCAGATAGCAGCATACAAATAATAAGCTTACCAGTTCATTACAAGTACATAGAATGGTTGTTACAATCATCATAAACTAACGTCCCAATGTTCCTAGTGTCTACCCACCTACACTCATGTCATGTCAGATTTTCTTATCTTAGAATTTATCCAATTATGCTCTGATACCATTTGTAACAACCCAGGACCTCACCCAAAATGGCTAGCCAGAAGTTACTATTTGGGTTCCTTGATCATGTATAAATACCCAAGATCTACCCAGCGAATAACCGATGTAGGACTAAACACACGCCCGCACGGGTCCTCACAATATAAATAAAGCTTAAATCCCATGTAGTTAATTTGGGTGAATTTTGTTATTCCATGGAGCTAGATCTTGAGATGTTTTGATTGATTTTTTAGCTAGTGTTTCTCGAAGTTAATGTCACATAAACAAACTAATTGGGAGTTGCTGAACAATACATGAATTTGTATGATTTATTTATTAATTTTTAACATCTTGTTCAAGAAATCTTCCATTATACTATCACTATCTTACTTTTTTGAAACTATTTGGGAACAAAATTTATAATTTCTCATTTATAAGCATTCCTCTTTGGAACCAACTCTAATGTTACCGGACATAATTTCTTAACATTCATATATATTAAATTTGAAACTATTTTATAGTTTTCGAGATATTTTAATGGCCGTAGAATCCTCAATTCTCTACCATATCTAGGAGATAGAATATTTTCAGGCAAAAAGAAATCAAAATTACTTTTGCCTCCATACATAAACGTATTGCTGGGTCTTGCAACGGATTTACCTAAGGTATATGTCAAAGTTGAGAAATCTTCAGCAATACAAATTGATAATCCCATCTATTTTTTTTAAAAAAAATGGTAGTGATATTTTCCATTATTTTTTTGTTGTTTTGACTTTTTCATATTTATCTATATATAAGGAATATCTAAATATATTAGAAACATTTAATTCTTTATTTTTGTTTATTATCTAATTGCACAACATTTATCGCATCTTTTGTTAAATTTCATTGTTTTTTTATCTAAATTCTAATTTTTCACCCCTTGCCAAGTTGCATCCGAGCATCAAAAAGAAAAATAATTAATTTAGAGAAATGAGACTCGCACAAACACCCCAGCTCTGGGGATCGTCTGATAGACTTGTAATAAAAAAAGAAAAAGAAAACTTTAGTCCTTAATCGAGCAATTTTGTTGTTTATAGTAGCACGACGGGTCAGGTTAATTTTCAAGTTAGAGAATTAATATTCGCAATCTTGACTCACAATTGATCTTGATTGACATCTAGTTCAAATTCTTCAACTCATACCTGCCCATGGATCCCACTCCACTAATCCAACCCAACTTGACTTCTCCAATTCACAACCTTCAACAATTTTCTTGGCCTAATCCTGAATTCTTTAACCAATGACCTGAATCCGAGCCGAACTACAAAATCCTCGGGATAAACTTGAGATGGCGAAATTAGGAAGGAGAATATTTTGTCCCACATCGGAAGTGGAACCTATTGGGAGGAGCCACTGTTGCAATAAAAGAAGGTCGAAGCCTCTTTAGAAGGCATACCTTTCTCGGCCTTTTGGCTAAGATCAAGTGTAGTATCTGTTCTTATCAGTTTAATATCTGATACGTGGGCCATCGGCCCACCATGATATTAAATTAATTTTTTGTGGGGGAGGGCCCATCACGGTGGCTTGCCATCGGGGCCCTCGAGCGTCGCCCATGCGTTGCACTGCTGCACGGGCCTGGCGCACCCCTACCAAATCTAATCTTTAAATATTCTATGCTGATTTCTTTTATGGATTTCAGCCTTCGTGGGCCGGTTATTGGGCGTCGGTGAACCCGGGATCAAAGGATTACTCCGCATCCATCAAAGTTACTGAAGCAGAGATTGGCAGGTTGCGAGTTCGCTTCAAGAAGGTTGTCAAATTCTCAAGTAATGAATCAAAGAGAGGCCTGCGCAGAGTGGCTACTATCTTCAAGCTCTCAATCTCAGTGTAAATGGTAGCGATCTGTCTTACAGTAAGTAATGATTTTTCCATTAACACCTTTGTCATAGAAAATTTAACATTTGGCTGTGGCAAATTTTTGTTAGCTGTGCAAAAATTCTATCTTGGCCTATTAGAATTTGCCATCGACGCAATTTGTTTTGCAGCATATCAAAAATATGGGAGGAACGGAAAGAAAAGGGTTAAATTCAAAACTCCTTAATAACATTTAGTCCCACATCGGAACTGAAAGCTATTGGAAGGAGCCACTGTTGCTATAAAAGCAGGTCAAAGCCCCCTTTACAAATCATACCTTTCTCGGCCTTTTGGCTAAGATCAAGTGTAGTATCTGTTCTTATCAGTTTAATATCTGATACGTGGGCCATCGGCCCACCACGATATTAAATTAATTTTTTGTGGGGGAGGGCCCACCACGGTGGCTTGCCATCGGGGCCCTCGAGCGTCGCCCATGCGTTGCACTACTGCACGGGCCTGGCGCACCCCTACCAAGTCTGAGCTCTAAATTTTGTTCATTTTCTTCACCTCATTTCGTAGCGGGGTTTCAGCCTGCGTGGTCGCAATCTGACTCCTTGTAGGGTGGTCGACTCTTAAGGCCTAGTAGAGGCAACCATGTGTGGTAGAAGAAAAATCATTGGAGAGCGATTGATCCAGGAGGGGATCAAAGGAAGCAGAGGAGGATCAAAGGAAGCAGAGGAGGGGATCAAAGGAAGCAGAGATTATCGAAAATAGGCCGACCACCTTATAGCTATTTTTCCACCTATTGAAAATTAAGATTTTTTTTTTCAAAAAAATCTTTAAGCCTAGGTAAAGTTTTTTTCTTTATTTCATACAATTTTTCTGATAAAGTAAATAGTCAACTAAATATAAATCACTTTTAAATATATCATTTCCTCGTGATTAACCAAATATATTAAAACTATATTTTTAGACACTATATTCTTAGGAATCTTTTCAAAAAAAAAATATTTTAGTGAAATTTTTTTTCCACGAACCAACCGAGCCCTAAGATCACCCACCACACATCTAAAGTATTCTGAAAGCCGTCATAAAGCAATGATGGATTGGTATGAAGCAAGGTGAATCTTTTTTTCGCACGAAAGATACAACCCCAATCTCTAGTCCTAAATCTATCAGCTCCATCAATATTGGGATAGAGGAATCGCCTTAATGGACTTAGCAGCTTCCTCTGCAACGGCATTCACAAAATTTCCTCCTAACCCAATAACTGTCAGTGACAGAGGAAACAACATTTGTATCAACCATAAGAGAGTGCTCATGAAAGAAAGAAGGTTTGTAGGTACAGGGGATGAAAGAAAGAAGTTTTATCAAGGTTCCGTCTCAAATTCTCTCTCCAAAAATTCAATGTAACAACTGCTAGCACGGTTGCTTGGTACCTCCTCAATCCAGAATTCAAATTATATGCATTACTTAAAATAATAATAATAATAATAAAAGCATCATTCAAAGAGATTGTTGCTGTCCGCAAGGAACTAGTCGGATCCTCTTTGTAAAATTTCCAAACAGTTCAGATTTTTTTTTTATCTAATACAAGAAGAAAATGACTTTTCGACAAGATTCAACCATGCATTTTGGCTGCCTTGAGCTTAGTATGGCATTTCAAGTTGGCTCGAGCTCACGGGGAGTTTAATCAAGTAGAATTGGCTATTGTGAGCTCAAAGGTCTATTTGAACTGCTAGATAGAGGATCAAATGCCTGGTTGCAACTTAGAGCTTTGAGGTGATCATACGCTTGACCTATCTAATTTGAAGTCTTTTAAATCCATGGCAGCTCTGGATGAAATATGACTCGGCACCATCAAGCTGATGATTACTATAATTGTAGGCCCTGTTAATGAACTAATTTTCAGAGGGAACATCAGATAGGCTGCAACGATAGACAATTCGCTTACGTCATAGCTAGGCTACTATCTTCGAGCTCTCCATCTCAGTGTAAATGGTAGCTATCCATCTTACAGCAAGTAATGATCTTTCCATTAACACCTTTGTCATAGAAAATTTAACATTTGGCTGTGGCAAATTTTTGTTAGCTGTGCAAAAATTCTATCTTGGCCTATTAGAATTTGCCATTGAGGCAATTTGTGTTGCAGCATATCAAAAATATGGGAGGAAGATATATGAACGGGTTAAATTCAGATCTCCTTGTTAATATTTAGTCCCACATCGGAAGTGGAACCTATTGGGAGGGGCCACTGTTGCAATAAAAGAAGGTCGAAGCCTCTTTTGAAGTCATACCTTTCTCGGCCTTTTGGCTAAGATCAAGTGTAGTATCTGTTCTTATCAGTTTAATATCTGATACGTGGGCCATCGGCCCACCATGATATTAAATTAATTTTTTGTGGGGGAGGGCCCATCACGGGGGCTTGCCATCGGGGCCCTCGAGCGTCGCCCATGCGTTGCACTACTGCGCGGGCCCGGCGCACCCCTACCAAACCTTAGTCTTAAACTTTGTTTCCTGGGATAGCTTAAGGAGGAGCATCTCTTTGCATTTTTATTGGTTTTGACTTTGTAGTTCTGATTGGTTTTCCATCGCTAATCAATGTGTTCCGAAGAAAAAGATTTATGACAAGAGGCAACCATGCCATTGTGGCCGACTTGAACTCAGTGGGGAATTTCAAGTTGGCTCGAGATGATTGGGAACTTGATCAAGTAGAATTGGCTGCTCCGAGCTTAAAGGTGATTCGGAGACCTATTTGAACTATAAGTTAGAGGATCAAATGTCTGGTTGCAATTTAGAGCTTTAAGGTAAGTTAGAGCTTGGAGGTGATCCCATGGCTTGTCCCATGTGATATGAAGTCTATTAAATTTGATGCATCTCAAAACTGATTTGAGGCGACGAAGCAAACCGACATATAAAAGCTTGCCATCTAGTCGCGAGCTGACTATTCAAATTTAGTTACGTGATCGACCTAGAAAGCGCATGGAAACTTCATATGTCAAACTCTTCCCCTAGCAGGCAGAATGGAAAGTTGTGAAAGGATGTTAACCTTCAAGTACTAAGATATAGATTGAGAATCTTAAAACGAAAAATTCGGCTCCTAACCCGAAATTGTATTTACCCACCAAAAAAGTTGCATACTAGCCTCCTATCAAGCGTTAAAGTAAACCGAAACACCAAGATTCCTCAATTTTTTGGAGGGATTTTTTTTCTTCTGTCCCATAGTTAATCTTAGTAACAACTTCGAAGATCATTTTAATTTTTTTTAAACTCAAAAAATACCAAATAAAATTGAGAGAATATATGTAATTTTTTTGCTAAATTTTATGAAAATATAAAAAAATCTACTTCTCTAGCAACAAATAATAATAATAATTTTACAGTACTCAAAAAATTGTAATTATTACTCAAAAATAACAATATCTCCAAATCTTGGCTGTTACAGCAACAGTGAATTGGGCACTGTCCCGAAAATCATATCCTTTTGTCTAATAAGCGAAGAAACCCGAGTTCCAATCATGCATCTCCAATTATTTGATACGGGTGATTATAATATGGAGTTTTCACTTCCTCTCTCTTAAAAAAATAAAGAGAGAGAGAGAGAGAGAGAGAGAGAGAGAGAGAGAGAGAGAGAGAGAGAGAGTAGTTTGCTTAAATTAATCCTGTACAGATCATAATTATATATTGTGATGGATTTCATTAATCATTAGATTGGACATTAATATATAAGCAGTATAACCAATAACATGAAATTATTTGCCCAAGTCATTGCAATTTTTTTTGCTCCAGCATGGAAATTTCGAACTCAAAAATATAATTTAATTCTAATAAAAACATTAAAAAATCAATTAATGGCTGCATATATTTTGCTCAATTAACATGTCATTTGAAAGCCCATCATATATGTAGGCACTCAACTTTGCTCCCACTTTCCAAATAAAACTGTTTCATGTATTTGTGGTACGGAATGGAATGGTCATTAATAAGTTGCTCAAAAAAGGGCAAAAAAAAGTGGCTTATAAAAGGACACCAAGGCAAAGCTCCCGCCCCTCGTTTTCACTACTCCAAAAGAGAACCCCAACCAATGACCTCTCTCCTCCGCACCTGCGAGCCACCGCCCCATCGACTCCGGTTCTCCCTCCCCAGCCGCAGCCGGCTCGGCGGGAGGACGGCGACGCCCTCCCGACTCCTGCCGTCGGCCCGATCTCGCCGGCTAGTGGCGGCCACGGCGGCGATGACGACGGCGTCCGGCGAGCTGGGGAAGGGGATCGCGGAGTTCTATGACGAGTCGTCGGGTCTGTGGGAGAGCATTTGGGGGGACCACATGCACCACGGCTTCTACGACGCCGGAGCTCCGGCGACGATCACGGGCCACAGGATGGTGGAGGAGGCGCTCCGCTTCGCCGCCGTTCCAGGTATCCCCTTTCTTTCTTTCTTTCTTTCTTCGGCTGTGTCCGGTTACCGGGTGTAAACATACCTTTTTTCTAGCTCGCGGAGTGCCAGCTTCCTCCCCCCTGGTTAAAGAGCGTATGTTGAGTGATGGGCCGCGTAGGCAGCCATCCGTACCCATTTCTTTCACTGCCTAATAAAAAGCCTCTCGTTATTCCGTTGTAACTGCCTTCCAAGGATGGCTCTAACGGCCGCCGTACAATGGCCGCTACATCTTAACGCGCCCAATGTAGCGCTGGCATGGAACATAACCCCTTAAGAACAGTAAAATTAAAATTATATTTCTGCTGATTATGACATCATTTTTAGGATTAGTACCCAACTTGGTTTTATCTTATATCTTATCTAAAGTAAAATTATTATTATTATTTTCTTGGACCGGCTCGCTGTACTTTAATACGAGCTGTATAAACTGCTGCTATACTAAAAAAAATAATAATTTTTATTAAAAAACCAATCATAGCTGCTAAATTTAGTTAGAAATAGTAGCCATCCAAACTCAATCCTAAATTAAGATCATGAGAGACGTGTTAGATTTGAGGGAATAGTTAGCAATGAAGGCCACTCATCATGGATAGTTAATAGGTATTACATATAATTATAGATTAGGGTAGGCCCATATTTTTAAATACTAAGAATAGCTTTAGAGTGGGCAGGCCTTTTTTTTCTCTCCTTATAGGATTCGATCCAGCCCACTCCAAAGCTACTTTTAGATATTTTTTAAATATATAGTCCTGGTCTAGCCTAGCCTATAATCCTATGATTTTGCTGGTTATACTAGCCCAACCTACGAATTCCATAGGATTTTCAGTTCAATCATCCAAACGAGCCCTAAATGATTTTTGTGCAGGCCCGGAGTTGAAATCCTGGCCAATTTCAATCTAGGTCAAGATTGTGATGAACTTTTAAAACCTGGACTATATTTGGGCTTGGGTCTGACCTGGTCCATTAACCTTAGGCTGGTTTGAGTATCAGTAAATTTTAAGATACAGCTGAATAATAATAATATGGTACTAGGGCTTTTCTTTTACTGTCCAATTGTTTGCCATGTATGCGTGATTAGAATGAATCTTGCTGATATCACTATTATTGTTGACTGTCCCTTGTGTCTCCAATTTAGGAGCTTGTTTAAACTGTGATCAAGCAATGTGTAGCACGATATCTACCTTGTCTAAGTTGCTATGTGAATCCAACTATTCAAGATTAATGTGCTAGTAGTTATAGCAACAGACTCAAGTTGGATCTTTCACAGTTCCAATACCATGGAACACAAGTGCACTTTAGTGAAAATTTTAATCAGGAGGAGGTCATGGGAAAACTGTCTAGTACACCTTGCAGGCAACGTCTGCTCCAATAATTTGTGCCAATTAGCATGAGGATGATGGATCTTAAGGTTGTCTTGATCTAATATTTGTGACCCAGTAAGTATTAAATGTGAGAAAGGATGTTAGACAGTCAATGTGGAGACAACAAATTATCAAAGAGGACTAGGAGATGATAAGCAGGGGAATTGACATTCTCAGTTATTAGGGAAGTAATGGATTGAAACTGTTTTAAAGGAAATAGTGTCATCTTGGTTCACTTGGACATCTATCTTTTCAAGCCTGTCATCATTCTGTTTAAAGGTATTAGAGTTATCATTTATCTTTTGCAGTTCCTTTTGATATCGTATGGTTTTGTTTAGTTTTGTTTCTATTGCTTTACATGTTGGTCATAGCAATGACACCATCATGTGAGATTTTCTCGGTAAAGTGTTTTCTTTAATGGTGGATTTGGTATCTATCTGTTCTATTCTTCCTTATCTTATTCCTTTTTATTTATCTCCATCTGTCGCTAATGAAAAGGATTGGAAAGCTCATAGGATTCAATTTTTTAAGGATATGAAATGAACTATGGTGGTTACAAAAGCGATTCACATACCTGCTATTAAATTTATCGAAAATATAGAATTAGAAATATGTATAAACAGGACAGCGAAGTACTATAGGAACAATTGCTAAGCTAATGATAGCTTATAAAAAATGCATTTACCCTCATACTATCAGTTCGACGTAAGCAAACATGGAAATGGGTAAGGGAATCAGTTTTTGATGCATTTTTGCAGTCAAGTACAAGAAATGATAGTTTTCTCTGCAAGACTAGTGTTGGAACTTAGAACTAGTTGGTGATGCATTTTTTGGGAGATCAAGCTTGTGTTTCTATTTGCACTCGTTGCCCAACTTGTGTTCTACTTTCATGACAAACAAAATATGGGATGGTTAGGTATTGTTACTATAATTGATGGTAACATATAAATTGGCTTGAAGATGATGCTGCATGAGGCATGTACATTGCATGATGAGATGGCTGTAGGAAAATTTATCATAATCAAAACGGATAGAAATAAACTTACTTCTTGTAGATCGGGTTGTATCATCACCTTTCGGTCGAATCACAAGTCGTAAATGTAATTACAGAATTGAAAAATGCTTGTTGATCACAACTCAAGAACTTCTTTTGCCTAGAAAATATGGAGAAAGATCACTCTGCTTTTGGTTTTCTTTATACATTATTCTTCCCCTTTTTTTATTTTGCGACTGCCTATATATATAGAGGCAAAAAATAACTGCCTTTGGCAGTTACAGATATTTTGAAGGGTTATTTTTCTTCAAATAAAATGGATCTGATCGACCCATCATGGGTGGATCGATCCGACTCCAAACCAATATCTCCAACTCGCATATGATGGGCTTGACACGATCCCATAGCACTAAGCAACACAATGAGAAGCAAAGTTTAATGGTGTTACCTTCTTCAACTCGTTGCACTCACGAACAAAGTGGCCTAACTTTTGGCAATGGTAATACCTCATTTTGGTCTTGTCTCTCTTTTTGCCATAATGCCTGTCACCTTTATGGTGATTAGTTTTGTTCCTTTTGGGTTCTCTTCCAATCTGCTTCCCCTTTTTGCCTCTATTCCAGCCACGCCTATGCTTGGAGCCCGAAGCTCCCTGCGCGCCATTTTCAGCCATATATGCAAGACTAGAAGCCCTTACTGTTCCAAGTCGCTCATCTTCTAGCTCAATATAGTGGGTAGTATCAACAAAGGCCTTTATACTATCATTATGGGTTAGATTTATCTTCATATGTTTCCAATTATCGGAAAGAGACCTAATTAAAGCTTGTACTTGTTGCTCATCCGTGAGAATATGACCAACTGATTTTAACTCCCTAATCATATTAGCTATCTCTCTTAGATGTTGTTTAATTGTATAATTGAGACGTTTTTTGTATGTGTCAAATGTTATAGTCAGCTATCGGAGTTTGGTCATGATGGTTCCCCCAAACTTATCTTTCAAATATATCCACATATCATGAGTAGTTGGAAATTGCTCGCATCCACAGATGAGATCATCAATTATGGAGTTTATTAAAATTCCATGAGCTAAAGTATCCTTTTGTTTCCATGCTTGATAAGCCTCCAGATCTCTTATATACTGAGCACTACTCCCTTTACCAAGATCATTTATTTTCAAATAAATGGATTCAAGTACTTGCTGTTCCTTAAGAACATACTGGATCTTATGGTGTCATATATTGTAATTGTCACCATCCGGTTTTTTGCCGTTATTCAGATCAGCTATTGTATTCTTTAATGTCATGGTCTACCAAGTAACAAAAGACATTAATCAATACTCAAAATACACACACGTCTAACTCTGTGCACATATAAATTAAATCAATGATAATTTTACATAAGTATATATTCAAAAGTTCAGTATGTTTCCAATCATCATCTGTAAAACAAATGTTCCATTACCATGTATTTAATTGCATTGCACAAAGAACAATGCTCAAATGAGAGTTTCCATCACAATGTTATTTCAGCTCCCACTTAAAATGATATTTCCATATAATCAACATTAACTAAATGCACATAACATTTAATTATGAAAATACCAAATAGGACAAATTACATAGAGCATACACATTAAACTATATGTGTTCACAAGCAATACAAATTTCATCCTACTTCATATATAGTTTCTATGTAATGCACAAACAATATGTGTACATTAATCTCCGCCTTTAAAAGTTCGAGACACTAGTATTTTTTTATTGATTAAATTACTTGCAAATTTATGTCCCATTTTTTCTATCCAAGAGTATAGGCCAATACAATCTTTTGTATTTGAACAAACGGAGAATGTTGCAGCACGCTTTGCAGCATTTTGCACATTTAACTCCAAATCATGTTCCTACTTATAGCACAAAATTCTTTTCACAACTTTGTACTCATTTCCAAGAAATTCCAATTGTGCCCAAATATTGTTAACCATTGTAGCCTAACGGGCCGGTGAGGACCTACATAATCCTTCAACTTTTTCTTCTTCTAATGGAATAAAATTAGCTATTCAATGTTCATTATTAATTTATGTTGCCCAAGGTGACAACCCAAGAGGGGGGGTGAATTGGGTTTTCTAAAAAATTATGTTCCCTAATTTTTTTACTTTGAATTGAATGCAGCGGAATGATAAGATGTTATTTACTTAAGCTCTAGGCAATTACAAGTAAAGCAGTGGAAAATTAAGCTAGAGCAATTATATTGTGGCTTTAGGGTGCAATTGATCTAAAATTAACTTATAGTTGTATGATCAATTTTAATCTATGTGTATGGTAAGAATAGAGTGGAAGCTAAGCAAATTCTAAACAATCACTTATAACTCTATAGAAAACAAAGCTAGAGATATTACACAATCAAGTATGAATATAAGGCATGAAATACAAGAGATAAGGCATCACAAATACAAAGATGTATAGTGGTTCGGTACACCCCAGCACCTACATCCACTTCCCAAGACCTCTTGGGAATTTCACTATAATCCCTCAGCGGTTGTTTTACAAGCTCACAACCTAACTTGTTGTTTTCACGAGATCACAACGAACTTGGTCGGTTTTCACAGGCTCACCGACTAGAACCAACCGATTGTTTTTCCGGGTTCACAATCAAACCCAGTTGGTTTTTTCCGGTTCACCAACCACAACCTTACACCGTTGGTTTTTCCTTTGGCTCACCAACAAACCTTAACCCCTTGATTCAATCCCTTGATTGAATCAAGTTACAAGATATTAGAACAAGAGTTTAAAACAAATACAAGCTTCTTAAACAGGCAGATATAACAATATAAACAAATAGAGTAAAGAGAAAGAAGCCCTCAAACAAGTTTTGTAGATGAAGGAACTCGGCTTCTTCTTTACTCGACCCTCTTCTGATTTTGCACGAGGTAGAGGATCACTGAGGCAGTACACAGTTGGAGAGGAAGCTTTGGGATTCACTCGGATGCTCTTCTTCTCTCACTTTTGCTTTGAATGGCCCTTTTGTGCTTTTGGGAGGTTTCTCTTGAAATTTCTTTGAAATCTCTTCCCTATGCATTCTCTCCCACTTCCTTATCTTCTTCCCTTGCTCTCCCCTTGATTTTATAGCTTTAGAGGGAGTGGGGACAAAAATCTAGCCGTTAGAGACAAAAATAGAGTCGTTGGAGTTGAGAAAAAACTAGCCGTTATGCCTCCCAGCGTGTTCGAGTCGACTCGGCTAAAGTAGGAGTCGACTCGGCTGAAGTAGGAGTCGACTCGTGAATAGGAGTCTGCCGGCACTGTAGCTGGGAGTCGACTCGAGCACTGTAGCGCTGAAATTGGAGTCGACTCGAGCACTGTAGCGCTGAAAATCAAGTCTCTGTCTTTTTGTCTGTTCTCAGTCGGAGTCGACTCACAGAGTCTCGGAGTCGACTCGAGCACTGTTCCTTGAAACTCCAGAGTGCCAGAGTCGACTCTGAACTTCCAGGAGTCGACTCGACGACTATTCTTTTGAATCTTTCTTTGAATTTGCTCCTCCAACTTGAACCCTTTGAACTTAAAACTTGGGCCAATGAAGTATAACTTTTTTTCAACTTTTTGAGAGCTTTTGAGGCCTTCTTGTATTTTTCCAACTTGCTATGTTTCTTGCAAAACAAATTATCTTTCTTCTTGCAACACAAACATTAGTAATTATACTTCAAGATTTTGTGATCATCAAAATCAATCTTTAACTCAATCTTTGGGTCATCAATTTATCTACTTCTTTAAATTGTTGTTTAATGGTGTGATTTGGGTCTATTTCATAACATATCAAGATGTAGTATAATTCCTCAAACTCATAGGGCAACATCCTTCTATTATACTCGGCGGCAGTTCTTAATAGAGATGGGCATCGGGCCGTGCCGGGCCACCAGGCCACAGACCAAATGGGTCGTGCCTGGCCCGACCTGTTACTAAACAGGCCGTGCCTGGCACAACCCGCTTAACCTAAAGGCTAAGCCCGGCACGGCCCTAGGCCCATGGGGTGGCGGGCCATGCCGGGCCCAGCACGGGCCATGCCGTCCAAAAAAAAAAGCCGTTATGGGGCTATTTTTTTGGCTCATAACGACTATTTGTGGCTTTTTACCCATTTTGCCCCTCCCAACAACCATAAAACGGCTAATTTAAGGAGTATTTGGAGGGAGGAAATTGGCCCGCAGGCCAGAAATCTTTAACCCAGCCCGGCCCCCTTTTATGAGCCGTGTCTAGCCCGCTTCGTGCCGGGCCATGGGCGGCCCGGCCCAATGCCCACCTCTAGTCCTTAAAGCATTTTTAGCTTTTGTTTTCTTCGCTATGGCAATTTCCATTCGGCTTTCTGGACTTCAGTTCTCCTGCCTCTTTTTCTCTTTTTATTATGCTGTGAAGATGTCATCTACCCCACATGAGAAAATACTAAGGGCTATGCAGAGGCTATTAAGAAAAATTCAACTACTAAGAAAACATAATTTAATACTTGATATGAAAGAGCATTAAATTTAAAAAAATTCCAAGACTAGAATCACAATTTTTTGATTAATATATAATTTATTATATTTTTTTGAAGGAAAAAAAAATGAAAAATAATGCCCTTCGTATGTTTTCCAAGAGTATAAAGTCCTAAATGTAAGTAGTGTCTTTCACCACCGGACTTCAACTCCCTAGAACATGAAGCCTAGAAGCCACCAGAAATTGTTTTAGAATTTTTAAATTCCAAAAATAATTTTTCTATCATTTTCTTCTCATTCCGAAATAAAAATAATAATAATTTATTTTATGTTTAGAAAAATAAAATAAATGACACAGAAAGATTCAGTAAATTGACATGAGTCCATTGGTGTGGTCAAACTTTGAGTTTGATATCCCTATGATGAAGACTAAATCACACTCTTCTATCCATCTTTTTTTTTTTCTTAAGCCAACAAAATTTCAGAAATTTTAAAAACTTTCAGCCCTTATAACTTTCTCAATTCTTGTCGAAAAATTATGAATTTTATATGCAAGAAGCTTGTGAAAAGATCTTCCAATGATACCAAAATCATGTAAAAATATACATCATACACAAAGTTATAAATTTTCAAAGTTTCAAATCCGGTAACTAGGATTTGAGTTTTTTCTCACCAAAGTGAGAGTTGGATCCTAAAACTTGTAGGGTAACTTCATCTATATGTTGGCTACATCCATGTAAATTTTCATATCAAAATAACATGTATACAAAGTTACCATTTTTGATCTAAAACTCTAGTTTATGTGGATTATTCTCAAAACAGTGACCACATCATTATTTTAATTCACAAATATGCTAGAACACAACCCTAAATGCTCTGATACTAATGTAGAAAAATTTATCATAATCAAAATGGATCGAAACAAACTTACTTGCTGTATCACCAGCTTTCGGTCGATCACAAATCATAAGTGTAATTGGGTTTTCTTGGTACGTTATTCTCCCTCCTTTTTTTCTTTTCTTTTGTTTTGCAACTACCTATATATATAGAGGTAGAAATTAACTGCCTTTGGCAGTTATCAGTCATCCAAGAGATGTTTTGAAGGGTTGTTTCCCTTCAAATAAAACGGATCGGGTCGGCCCATCATGGGCGGATTGACCCGACTCCAAAAAACCAACATGGCCTTTAGCACATGTGACTTGGTAAACCTCAGATTATTGCACCACAAGCCATGTCATGGTAGCTTTAACAAGATATGCTGTTATGGTGTCTACTTCGATATAAGCAGATAGAATCCACTAGGTTTAAGATCGACTGCATTTCACTTGCATCTTTTGTCCTCTATTTTCATAAAAGATTTGTATCATCTACTTCTCCATCCTAGCTTGCTACTGAGAAAATCATAACCAGCTAATGACTTGATTTATTCATGAAGCTTGAACCACATACCTTCTGCATCTTTCAGAGTTGGTATCTGACATCTAGTCCTACTTGCATCTGGATTGAAACCATTTACCAATTGTGTTGTCTTCTTAGAGATGGATGGATAAAGATTGGAATCTTTAGTGCATAAGATCCAGCAGGTATTGTCATAGAAATTAATTTTCTATAAAAAGTCCCTTGTCTTTTACAAACATTCTCTAGTGGTTTCGCTGTCCAACTTTCCCTTGTATATTAGATTGCTTTTTAGCGATGCTAGCGTAAGATGTGGAGCTTCATTAATGATCCTATTGGCCTGAACACTGCAGAGGCTATGGACAAACAAACGGGCAACCAAAAACTAACATCAGTGTTGGGCTAAGGGACTTTTTCGAGCAATAAATCTAAGTTTCTGAATCATTTCTCCAAGCCTTTTTTTTTTTCTGGCCAGCATGTAGCATTTCAATATCCAGCCTTCTTAACAATACTGTATATTTTAAAGAGTGCAGAAAGCCACCAAGGTGGTAGCACGGTAGGAACGGGGCTAAGATTTTACCGAAATGGCCCAAGTTTGAAATGCGCGGGCGTTGATTAAATATGGGGACCAGATGCCCCCCGCCTGGTCTGTCCAATGAAATCGCCATCTGATCCGCCGGTACTGAGATGGTGCTGGGATGACGTACTCACACATGGGGCAACTCACGGATCGGAGAGGGTATGAGTAAAGGATGGCCATCCCGTCTATCCGCATCGAATATTTTTTAGTAGAAGGAGAGTTCAGTGGAGACTGCTATGCGGACGGGTGGGGCTACCCTCCAATCCGCCTAAGAAAAAAAAAAAAAAAAAAGTGTGCAGAAAGCTTGAATATTTTAAAAGAGCCATGCCATGTCATCTGAACTTCTTTATTCTGTCTCATTATGATCTCTCTTCGAAGACACGCATGACTGCTTCCTTCTTCTTCTTGGCAACTCTCTCATCCCCACGACATCAACATGACTGCTTAACATTTAGGTCTTCTGACGCATCTATAGATCAAGTCACATGATAAGAATATCTTGTCCTTCATCTGAAGGAACCCATAATTGAACTCTTTCAGTTTCCTTGTTGCTTCCTCGCTGGTCCAAGTCACATGACAAGAGTACGTGGTACTTACTGCCTTTTTTTTTTTTTTTTTTTGGCTCTGTACAGCCTTCAATCTTTTTGTTAACAGATTTGCTTCAGCTGAAAATATACTGAAGTAAATATCTGTTTTTTAAAGATGCAAAAAAAAAAAAAAATCAAATCTCTGCATTTCCTAAATATAACTTATCTTGTCGATGCTACTTTTTTTTTTTTGTTTGTTTTTTTTTTGATACAACGGTGGTATCCTCTCTAGCTTTAATCTCTCAAGGACTTATGCTGAAAAAAACAGCTGAAATTATTGGTTGGCCCAGCTCCACCAGATTTAGACACATCCATGTTCAGTTTCTTTTTTATCCTTTGTTTGCGTCCGCTTTTTTGCGGTTGGACCGATCTACCGCTGCGCTGCTGGAGCTATTCTTTCTCTCCACCTCCTCCAGTTGGGACGTCAAAAAATAAAAAAAATAAAAAAAATAAAAATGATGAAGCCGGGGCGTCGGGTCCGACCTTCGTCGGCATCGATTCTGCTGCTATCCGGTTGCACAAATCTCAAAGCAAGATGAGTGATCTGATGGTCCAGGTCGCGAAAGAACGGAAATCGGTCTTTCGCGCCAGAGATACTAACTCGAAAAGTACCGTTTTTTTTTTTTTTTCGGTTACTTGCTACTTGCTACTTGCCCCCAGCCCGACTCCCTTTGCGTGACACCCTACTCGTCCCCACCGCCGCCACCACGGCCGCTCTCTTTCTATAAATCTAAAATCCTTCATGCTTTCCCTTCTCATCCCCATCTGTTTGTCATCGTTATTTGATTCCGATATGGATGCGGTGCTACGGACTGAGCACTCGCCGTTCCTCGGCATGTACGACGTCCCGGCGGAGTACGCACCGACGCCGGCGGCCGGGCGGGTGGCGGAGCGAGAGGAGGAGGAGCTCAAGAAAGGGATCGCTGAGCTCTACGACGAGTCGTCGGAGATGTGGGAGAGACTGTGGGGGGACCACATGCACCACGGCTTCTACGAGAGGGATGCGTCGGTCTCTCTCTCCGACCACCGTCTCGCCCAGGTCCGGATGGTCGAAGAAGCCCTCGCCTTCGCCGGAATCACAGGTCTATCACTCTCTTCCTACTTTCAATGCCGGCCGATATATTGTTTAGTATCGGTATCCCCCCACCCACCGATACGACGTATGAAGTGTCGGCCCTTGTTGCCAAAATTATGTTCCCGAACGTGATAAGATTAGGTTATAGATCAGATCGATCTATTTTTTTAAAAAAAATTTTTGGCTTTGCTTTTGAAGTAGAAAAGAGCAGAGAAGTATCTCGTCGTTTAGATAAGATTCTGTTTTGGTACCTTCTTAGAAAAAAGAAGTAAATTTGGGAAAATAGGTGGGAGAGAGAGAGAGGGAAGGAGACGCTCTTTATTCTGGCCACTTTTTTTTAATGGTAATGGATTGATGAAGGATTAAAATAAGAGCCTTTAGAATATAACCATAGTTTTGGATGCCTCTTGTTTGTTATATGATGTATGCGTGTTTGCTACGAACTCGAGTGATGACCGTTATTTGACATCGTCACTGTTCATTAGAATATAATGATATCTCAAATCCACATGGCAGCTTGGAAAAAATAATCATTCAGCGAATATAGATTTAAGAGCAACCAATATGTTATTCCCGAATGAATCCACTTTATTTTTCTCGTTAGGATCTTTTGTTTTGGGTTATTAACATTCATGAAACCTTAGAATAATAGATTAATTGCTGTTTTTTTATGGTAAAAGGTGATTCTGATAATCAGAAAATAAAGATTAAAAGGAGATAAGGGTTGCCTGGATTCCTGTGTCAGTGGCTATGATTAAAAGATGGGGAACCTGAATGACTGTCTGTCCTCATGGGCAATTAAACTAAAATGGGGAACAGGTTATTTTGTCGATGGTGTGAACGTCCCCACCAAGACAATGGTGGAGCACATGGGAGCTCCACTTGATCTCTGTTGCGTGTCTAGTTTCCAAAATTTGGCTTCTAACCATATGATTCGTTAAAATATTCTTGTTCGTATGTTTAAGCACTGCTACTATCAGACAATTAACACATTTTCCTTTTGTTTACTACGAACAGCAAGCAACCAGAAAAACATTTTAATGTTTGTGTGGTTATATGACGGCATGTTATATATGTTTTTATAGTAAGATTGCTATAGATGTTATAATACTTGGATTGTTTGTGTTAGGCTGTGTGTGTACATTTGCATGTATGTGTATGTATATAGGCATCTCTCTTAATGGGTTGTATACCGTATAGGACTCGGATGTAGTTCTCTCCTTCAAAAGTGTCCTAGTTTGATGAAGATATTCTCTCTCATAATCTTGCAACCTCAGTTGCCTAGTCAGTATTCTTTCATGCATGCTTTGCTATTATGCATAGTATCCTCTGTTATTTGTATGCCTTTCTACACCTTGGATCTGCCTCATCTGCACCTCCTTCACTGTGATCAGACCATGCCTCTTGCACATCTCTTTTTTGTTTCGCATTTGCCTACTTTCATACATCTTAGCTTACTTGCCGATATCAGTGTCCTTAATTTGTCCATATCATGGCTTTAAATCTCATATAACCCTTTGTTAGTTTGAGGGAGGTGGCAGATTGTAAATGTATAAGCAAATTGCTAAACTCGTGCAATTTATTGTCTATAAGATTCAGATGGAGTATATATCTTGATACGGATACTTGTTCATTTATCCTTTTATGGTTCTGTATGTATGTAAAAGCAGGACACCTGTTCAAAACCAAACATGGTGAAGTTGATATGGCTTCATGTGTTTGATATCATACCTGTGATGCTCATTGGCAGGGACTTCTTGTTTGTACTGGCTTATATTTGGTCACTCTCTTTGAACGTAATGCATCTATCAGGACTGTCAAAATTTCTTGTTTCGCATGATATTGTGTGCATGGAGCTCCTAATGTGCCTTATATCTCGTCACATATTATGGTTAACTCAGTTTAGTGGACACTAGGATTGAACCACTACTAAGCAAGAAATCTAACAATTGGTAAAGAGAAGCTGGTTTATTATACAGGATATAACATAGCCTCTTCTTAAATTCTCATTTTTTAAGTATCATCAGATCTGTTTCCAAGTCTATGTACACCAACATATAATATGGTCCACCTGCATTGTATAGGACTTGCAATTTTGTTTTCTAAAAATCCTTGTGAATTTGTCTCCGTAGGTTTACCTTCAAATACAATGGAACTTCCATGTTGATCAGTTAAAGTTATTTACTTCACATGATTCTTGAATATACTCTTATGTTGGTAGTTTCCGATCTCCCTCATAATTGACCATTATATATTTTTGGCTCGGTTGAGTAACCAACTGCATCTCCTGGCTTAGTGAATTGAACAGAAGTGAAGATGGGATTTATACCATACTGAGATCTGATGGATGGAGAACTGAATTGGTCATTTATATTAGATTGCAATTAAAAACCTTCCCACTAAAGGCCTAAATTTGGATCCCTTTGAGCTCTGTTTTTTCTGATCCATCAAGAGACATATGCATCACCCCTGAGCCCTAGTCAAATTTATTTGGTGGGAGGTGCTGAAAACCACTAATTTCACATTCTTCTTTTGCCTCGATGTCCTGTAGAGTCTCTGTAGCTACACTGAAGTACACTAATATCTGTTTGGGGAATACTGTAAGTGCACTGACAGCAAGTGTAAGGTTTTAGTCTTCAGGATCTGGCCATTTTGGTTGTCTTCTTTAATGGGATCTCCAACACCATCCTCCAAGTTGTCCCCCCATCCACCACCATATTTTCATCTGAAGGGTGTGTTCCTGTTTCCTCATTTCACATAGAACAGCAGAAGGACCTCTTTCAATTCGACTCTGGAAGTTCTATGGAATGTGTGTTTTTTTCTCCCTCCAAAGGTTGCTGTGGTAAACGGGCGCAAAATAGCCCAATATATGATATCAGATGCCCTTCAGTTTGTTAACTGACAAGTTAAATGTGATCATAGCATGTGAAGATGAGAAATTGGAACTTGTCAATCACCAACTCATTACTTCCCTCAAATTTCACATGTTGTTCCTCCTTACAGTATCTTTTCTGTCATTTGTCTCATTTTATTTAGAGTTTAACTCAGTTATTCTTTGAATAGGATTCCCTGGTTAGCAGGATTTACACACCTATGTTCACCATATTATCTTCATGCAATGTCCTTAATAAGGGTGCTGTTTCAGAATAAATACAACTATAAACAAGAACAGATTGATCAAGTGTAATAATAAAAGCAGTCTCATCGGGAATTATATTCTTCAAAATGCTATCTGAACCTTTTGGCATGGTTCAGTTATTCTGTGGGTTCTATGCGTGCAGATGATCCTCTGAAGAAGCCCAAGAGAATAGTTGACGTTGGGTGTGGGATTGGAGGCAGTTCAAGATATCTGGCAAAGAAGTATGGCGCTAAATGTGAAGGCATCACCTTGAGCCCTGTCCAGGTTAAAAGGGCACAGGCTCTTGCCATTGCCGAGGGGCTAGAAGACCGGGTACACATATAGCCTCTCATTTCTTTCTTTTAGTTATTTTGGTACAGCATATCCACCTGAGCTTGTTATCTTGGAGAACAATTATGATTTACTTCCTATGTTACATCAAGAACTGGAGTTTGCTCTTTCATTTCGTCCTTCAAATTTTACTTTTAATGAGGAAAATGGGTGTGAGCAGGCGTCCTTCCAAGTTGCAGATGCTCTGAAGCAGCCTTTTCCAGATGGGCAGTTTGACCTAGTTTGGTCAATGGAAAGCGGTGAACACATGCCAGACAAAACAAAGGTAATACTATGTGTTTGTATGAGCAAAACATGCCTGGTTTTAGTTGGCGCATGCATGATAAGACTTTCATGCAATCTAGTTCTCTGTAGTCTCATATTTAATTTGTTTCAAATACTATTCTTATAAATGTGTGTCTAAAATTCCTCAAAAGTAAATGTTTGTCTAAAAAGGTTAAACTTGTGAGGGGAGAGAATCCTGGTCAATCGAGCTTTGTCTCTAAAATCCCCTTGAGATGAGTTACTAAGTTGCACAACCAGACATTCCATCTGGTGCCAATGCCTTTCATGCTGCAACTCAAACTGATTGGAGAACCTGCAATGTTAGATATAGCACTCTGCTCTTGAGATCTAGTGGGTTTGCAATCCTCTGATTGCAGCCTATTCTTGAAATCTTCATTGGAATTGCCCAAAATGTAAAGAACAGATGATTCGGATATGACTTTGTAATAATCAGGTATATTTCTCTTTCCCATTCTTCGTTCAGACTAGGAGCTGTCCTGATGGAGATCATGAGGTGTAGAGATAAGCTCACATAAGGTGGGCCTTCCAATTCAATAGAACCATAGTTTAAAATTTAAATCGGTGCATGGTCCTGTGAGACCATTTCCATAGGAACTACTTCACCGTAAAAGTGAAAAGTTGTGATGCTGCTCGGGTTTCATTATCTAATACAATCTACTTTTGTCTCAGTTTGTAGGTGAATTGGCACGTGTTGCAGCACCAGGAGCCACCATTATCATAGTTACATGGTGCCACAGGGATCTCTCACCCTCAGAAGAGTCATTGCAGCCCAATGAATTGAATCTCTTAAACAAGATATGCAATGCATATTATCTGCCAGCCTGGTGCTCAGCCAGTGATTATGTAAAAATAGCTCAATCCTTATCGCTTGAGGTAAAACGCATTACGTCACATAAGAGGCTTAAGAGCAATATACTTTTTTGACTATAATGGATCAACAAACAATATTTATAACTAGCCAATTAATTCTTCTGAAGAAAGGCTTTGGATGTATCAGTTACAAAATTATTAAACATCCATGGCATATATCAACTGAATCAGCTATTCATGTCATCGTATTTAATCACACGCAGGCTCAATCCACATGGGTCGAATTGGGTTAAAACAAGTATATAAAAACATAGTATGTATACTTACAAACATAGAGATTTGTAGAGTTTTAACTCCGCCTGTTTCTCTGACAGGACATAAAGACAGCTGATTGGTCAGAGAATGTGGCACCATTTTGGCCTGCGGTTATCCGATCAGCCTTGACATGGCAGGGTTTCACATCACTGTTACGATGTGGTAATCTCCTGACTCTATTTGAGATAACTGATAATCTGGCATTTGTCCTCTCCTTGTGACTGATGTGGCCTCATTGCTATGCCTCGCCAGGATGGAAGACCATTAAAGGAGCACTTGCAATGCCTCTCATGATCGAAGGTTACAACAAGAAGCTAATTAAGTTTGCCATCATTGCATGCCGTAAACCTATGTAGGTGTCTGATGTATCCTAATGCATAAAATGCACAAGCGCATAGCAGAAAATTAGTCCTTGCAAAGCCAGTTTGGTTGTATCATAAACCTTTCATGTTGCTTTCTTACAACAAATTTTTGGGCTCAAGGTACTTCAACTGAAAGCATGTGACATTAAATCTTGCTGTAATATGAGCTTAGACACATTGTGCCGGTGCCGATCAACAAATGGAGAAACGAAGACCAAGGTGGGTAATTGAATTAAATGGCGTTGTTTTGCACAAATATTCTTGTCATCCATTCTTCAACTTTCGAGTGTATGATGCTGGACAAATAGGTATGTTGGTACCAGGGTGTTTTTGCATCACTTCTCTGGAATAACTGACATGAGGAGGCAGGGGAAAGAGGGAAAATAAGCACTTCTAAGAGTTGAGGAATGCCAATGTCCATCAAAAAAGATGGATTTGGCCTCCCAATCTGGGTGTCTTGGATTGCACCCTTCCTCCGGGCTGGACTGGCCCTTACGAGCTGCTCTTTCCGGTTTTTTCTCTTCTGTCATCTCACAAAACTTCCATCCTGGCCCCAAAAAACTTTTCATATCTTTGAAACGTAAATCCATTGTAGATCAGAAGCAGAAACATTGCCTCCTCACCTGGCAGAAGCTGGAGAGAGATCAGACGCCACCTGGGAGAAAGAGAGAAGAGGTCGCTGCTAGGGAAAGAAAGGACCGCGGAATTTAACTATGAATGAATGTTTGCCTGTAGAAAACCTGCAGTCCCCCTAGCTCGTGGAAGAAAGAAACCTCGTCAACTCTACCTACCTTCGTATATAGCCTGAAAACTAAAGCCAGAAGTCCAGCTTTTTTTTTCTTCCAATTATCGTCTACTTTTACATGTGATCTTGTGGAGGCTGCTGCAGGTTTTTCATTCTTGTTTATTTCCCCTTTTTTTAATTCTTAACATGACTCAGCCACAAATTAAAAAAAAAAAAAAAATTCCCTTACGGTAGTAGCTCGCAAAGGAACATGAGGTACAACGCAAAAAAATGAAATAAAACAATATTTCCCTTATGATAGGGGTGGAATTTGCAAACAGACACCGAAAGAACAGCGGTAAGTACATCCCAAAAAATTAAAAAAATAGGTCCATGACCATATTTGAAACGCAAGATCAATTAAATAATAACAGGATGACTGTCTGCAGAAGCTGCTGCACAGATTTAAGACGTCAAAGTAAGCCTTTCAAATGAAGACATCAAAAGCTAGCTGTTTCACACTTGAATTGCAGTGGGAACGAGCAAACTTGGATGATGCATTAGCAAAGAACTAACAAGGATCGGTTAGCTGGTGACTCGAGTTTTGATTCATCCAGACTTCTCCCCTTCATCAGGACTCAACAGCGATTCCGAGCTGCCAAAATACTTCCAAATTGCTTGAAGCAATCATAAATGTAAATGGCCTAACAAGTTGGGTCTTGCCTAATCTGTTCTTCTCAGACTGAGGTTCCTTTTATGCGAAAATATTAGACAAGCATGGAGATGCCAGAAACTATACAAACATGAAAATTTGCAGCACAAATAAAAAGAAGCAAACAGCTCTCAGGTTAGAGGGCTAACGCCCAAAAAAAATTCAAAATACTGTCTTACAAGATATTAGGTACCTGAGATTCTAGTCTCAGCTGCAACACCTTTATCTTTGAACATAGCTCCACCTTCTGCTCCTTATAGCTCTGAAGCAGAAAGTCCTTTCCTTCAATCACTTCTTTTAATTCTCCAACTTTCCTCTTGAGCATCTCAACCCTCTCACTATCATCTCTCACCTTCTCCCCACCAATGCAGTGCAACTCTACATCATCCATGCTGTCAATATATCCATTAACCTGACCAATGACGGCTTCCGGCCGCCAATTTCTGGTGGTCACAGGTTTTTCCAGAAAGCCTGCCTCTGCAACACAGTGATCAGCAATGGCCTTTCTTAGCCGCTGGATCTCTCTTTCCGCATCAAACAAGTCCCTGTTTGCAGAATCAAGCTGAGACTGCAAATTGGCTGAGTGGGTCATTTGGATGCTTACAGAATTCTGTAGGTCCATGATCTGGGTCTGCATCTCCATTATCATTTCATCCCGTCTCTTGAGCTGCAACCGGAGCTTGTGTATCACCTCTCGTTTGCTGTAGATGTCTGATCCGGATTCTGAGATGCAGGGAGAGTCTGAACTGTTTGAGTGGTGGAAGGGCCTCCGAGGCAGCTCTAGGTGATCAGGTGAAGATGCCCATATCACCCCGCTACCATCTTTATTTGAATCTGCTTCAGGGACCTTTACTAATGGGAGTGAAACATCTGCTTCTTTTGACAATGGGCTAGTAGGTGGTCGCTTAATATCCACTGCACCATCCGAAGCCCCTGCCATTATATTAGCATCCGAACAACAAAATTAAATTGGTGCAAGTCAGAGAGTTTTTTTTCTATTTCTATTTAAGTTTCTTTTTCTCCTTCTGGGTCAAGTATGGAAGAACCAAAGCTGCAATATCATACCAAGATCACAAGAGCAAAATAAACAAATTTTTTCCCTAATGACAATATATGCCAGATTGCAGTGATCATATTGCAGAATACAAATTCCATCCTCCCATATTGGAAAAATTGTGGAAACAATGAAGAGTATAAGGATAACTAGTAAATGTCAATTCTTGAGAAAAAAGAAAATTATCAGTTCAGCTATAACAGAACTGCCAAACCATGTAGGCTTTTTCATAATAATGAAAACACCAGAAAACCAAGGGCTTCTGAGATTCAAAAAAAAAAAAAAGAACTCATGAAACCAAGAACATATGCCTGATAAATAGGACTATTTTCAGCTCAACTATATTACCGCTACTTGCCAGATAGTCAGTATTGAAAGCTGACACATAAAAACCAAAATCACCATCATACGAAGCTTGTTCTCAAACTCAAGTTTGTTGCTTTTAGTAGTACATTGCTTCCAGCTCTTGGTACCCAGGTCAGCTAGTTTAAATTTGGAAAAAGAAGACATACTCTAAATGTATACATTGATGAGCATATCTGATATGATTTTAAAGACCAGGAAGATGTTAACAAATATGAGAAAATAATCGAACCGATAAAGAGGAACAAGGAAATAAACAACAGTGCACCATCATGCAACCAAACATGGGACTTCGTTGTTGTCATGTTCATCACCCAAGCCTTTTCTATCCCATCAAATATGAGGTTGACTTTAAACACAAGTCAGAGTTGAGAAGGCTCCATGGAAGTCTGAGTAATTCTAGCTGTCAGCCTAACTTCAGCCAAGTATGAATTAGTGACTTGGTCATAGCCAAGGCAGACTTAGGAAAGAAAGAGACACATCATGAAACCAATATGGCAAGTTGATGTGTACGGAGATCTACCATATGGATTGCAGTTTAAGCTCAGGCTATGAAACAGGAACACTCTGTTCTGAACAAAAGAACAAGACAATAGTTTTGATATACGAGTTCTGCTCATCTCAAATGCACAAGGAAGCTGAAGAGCAAAATGAATTAGCCCAAAAGACATGAGAGTTATACCACCAAGAGATTTTAATCTAACGGGCATTGAGAAACAAGGCATGAGCACTAAATCTGTATCTGGTGTTACATGTCATGTACGTAAAATCAGCGATAATGACATAAAAATGCCTAACAGAAAGATCAGAGAGTTTCTGGAGGAAGTGGTCCTTCACTGAAGGCCATCTTTAACCAGCAAACCACCCTCCCCACCCCCCGCCCCAAAAAAAAAAAAAAAAAAATTTGGTCAATAGTCGCAATGCACTACCAAAATGTAATGCAAATTCACTTCCTAACTGTCATTTTCTAGTTTAGTTATAAGAATTGGAAAAATTACTAAACAAAATTATGGGACCGAAGAATTCTATATTTTTATTTCCAAATATGAAAAAAGTATAAATGCATCAATTACCTTGCAAGTTACTTAGCAATAAGTTTGTTACATAGTGTGTGCATTGATCTAGACTTTCAATTTGCATATCAAATATATTGCTTTTCTTTAGCATCGCACAACTTCCAAGCGGACCTGCATAAATAGTATAATATTTTCTAAAACGAAACATCCTAGATGCAACAGGAATTTTAAGCATCCTATTAAGCTCAGAGGTTCTATTTTGAAATGCACATTAACAGCCAACAACAATCAACAAGATTTACTGCAACAAGGTTGTTGCTCCCCTGTAGAGTTAGCACACAGAGGGATAAGGTTTCATATACCCACACACCCACATTTAAAGATGGAGTGAATTGGATTCATCTTTTAGGCACAGTATAACTAAAGAATCAAACATCAACCAGTCACAATTAAAGTTTTCTAACAAGTATAGACTGTTGAGATTTGAGAAACAAAAAGTAGTGAATTGAATGCAAACCTCATGGATGGAAGAACCAAAGGATTACTAAATGTAGGAACACTTCAAGATAAGCCCATGCATTAATCGAGCTTGGGGCAGAACACTTGGTAGCCTAAGTCCAGTATAGATGCATGTGGACCATATCAACCAAACAGAAACCTGCCTCGGCCAATTTTAAATTTTGAATCGAGTTTATTTTTCTGAAATCAAACTAAATTTTGATGTCATTTTTGCCTTTCCAATTGGGCATGTCATAAGGTTTTGAATTGGCTCCAACTTTTAAAATAAAATAATACAAATAGAGCATAACTGCTTACATGCTATCCTATGCACACACATATACAATTGATATCCTATAATGGCGATTATATTGTGCCCAATGACAGTCAATTCTTGCATTCTAATGGCACTAAGAAGAATTCTATTTCCAACAAACAAGTAAAAGAGAACTAAGAAGGTACTATGCAAATCAGTATTATCTAAGATCAAACAATAACCAAATTGAAGCTTGTCATACAGAAGCACTGTATACCATGCCACTTCTCATTTTCTATGAGTAGAAAGAATAAAATTTCTAAACTGTTCAGTTTGACATAGTTTCCCTAGATACATCATCAATTGTCCCCCAGACCTTGGCAATACAATTGCAGGCTATTGAAGGAAAATATATGATAGATTTTGGGGAATGCATACATGCTTTCTATCAAGAGACATTTTTGTTTAAGAGTTTTGATCTTTATATAAAACTCAATAAAACCTATGATCGTAATTCGAGAATTTATTAAAACAGGGACTGGATCTTTGGGAAAACCTCTTCATCCACATCCATGTTTCTCCATCTTTCTTCTTGTATCTTCTTAAACCTGTTTTTTAACACTTCTCTAGGACCCCATCTCCTCAATTTTTCAAATACTATAATTTAAGAACTTGTTAGAGAGGAAGTTATTGTTGAAATTGTTTTCTTCCTCCACCACCTCCCCTCTTTTTCCCACTCATGTATCTTCTTTTCAGTTTCTAATTTTCTTTTTTCAACTCCCTTCTCATATCAAATACCTCCTTTTTCGTCTTAAATGTTCTTTGTTTATTTTTCCCTAAACCTTCTTCTTCAATAAAAACTATGCAGATTACTTGATTCATATTTCTACCTTTTTACCAATGAATGAATAAACATTATTTCTATTAGTCTTATGCTCTAATGCAGCCATGGTAACAAAGGGTACTTTGAAGCATTTGACAGGGGTCTACTGATGTAGACCAGACTCTGGTCCATCATATTGATGTACCAAAGTTAGTCCAGTCCATTTTGTATCACTATCAGCCAGCTTCCTGATGCATATTTCAATGATCTTCAATGATTTTATTGATGGGGACATCAGAGCCCTTCATCCAGATGATCCTGAGCCCCCGAATTGAGTCAGACCCGTTTATTTGCATATTTATTTTATTTTTATTTCTGGGCTTGTTTGCATTTTAGGGCTTATTTGTATTATTTGTGGGCTTATTAGGAGTTATTTTTGTGTAAGGGGGTTTTATGTTAATTGTGTTTATTTGGCCCTATATATAGGGGACTATTTTCATGATTAGGATTTTAATGAATGATTAAGAACTTTCTTTTCCCCCACATCTTATTCTTCTTCTTCCTCCTCCTCCCCTTCTCTTCTTCCTGCGTCCCTAGAACCTCTTCTTTCTTCTCCCTCTCTTGTTCTTCCTTCTTCTCCTCTTTCCCCGCACTTGTGCTGCATCAACTTGGTATCAGAGCTACGGCTTTGCCCCTGCTGCCAAAGCCCCGATCCAGACCTTAGTTTTTCCGTGGGCTGCCTTGACGTGAAGACGGCGTGGGGCACTGTCTTCTCCCAGCCTCTTCTTCCAAACCGAGATAAAAAAAAAAAGAAATCCTTTCTTCCCTCTCTCGGTTCTCACACAAGGAATAGGGGAAAATTCCTTCACCAGGTCCACCCCACCCGTCGTCACACCCGCGCCCACCGCCGCCACCAGTCGCCGCCAGCAGCGCCGAGCCACCGTCGGACGTTCTCGCCGCCGCCGCTGCCCAGTGAAGGCCCGAACCCGCCGTCGGAGGAGCCATATCCCACCACCCATCGCTCCCACGGCCGCCTTCATCCCGCGCACAACGCCAGCAGCGCCACCAGCTCGCTCGCGCTGCCCACAGCCGACCCGTGGCAAACCCGGGAACGCCAGCCATCCTCCGCTGCAGGTCACGAAGCCGCAGCCGTGACTGCCGACGCGTCACCGGAAGCGCCGCCTGCCGGAGCCCGTGACCGGCCCCGCCCGCCACCATAGGTCCCAGAGCCCCGGCCACCGCCATCGCCGTGAAGATCGGAGCCTTCTCCCGAAACCATCGAGAGGTTAAAGAAAACGAACCTAACGGGTAAGATCCAAACCCGTTACCCGTTTCTCTGTTAGCCCGGATCCATTCCAAAAAAAAAAAAATTCCTTTTGCACGTGATCTGCACGTGCTGGGCTAAAGCGGGTTCAACCGAAACCCGTATCCGATAACCCGAACCTGTAAGGGTTCCAAAAAAAAACCGTAGAATCACGTGACTTGCACGTGCCAAAAAAAAAAACTTACCTCTGTCCTAACGAAGAGGAAACCCTAAGGGGTTTCCGCCGTCGCCGCCATCGACGCCGCCGACGTCGCCGCCGCCTCGTCGCAGCGCCGCCATCTGCCACTGCCGCCAACACGCAGCGCCGCCCTGTGCTGCGACCGCCTCCACCGCAGCGCCGTCCTCTTCCTCCGTCGGCCGCCGCCCAAGACTCCCAACCGCTTCATCCGCCATCGGTTCCATCGCCCTGCCTCCCTTCGGCCTCATCCCACCCGAGGCACCCCGCCTCCCTCGCCCCGCCGAAGCACCACCGTACGCCCACTTCTGTCGCCGCCCACAGGCCGTTCGTTGCCGGCCGCCGAGTACCCCTTCTTCACCGTCTCCGCTTTCGTCCACCATCCGCTGCTTCGCCACCCGAGAGCGTCGCTTCCTCGCCCCACCTCCCTTCGGTCGCTTCCTCCTCCCGCCGAGCACCATCACTTCATCACCTCCTTCCCTCTGTCACCCACCCCCCCCTGTCGCATTCATCCAAGCCACCATCGCGGGCTTCCTTTGGCCTGCCTTACACTCCACCAAACCCCCCCCCTTTGGCCCTGTTGTCACTTGTCCAGCAGGCCACCAGCCCAGTCCACTTCTACGGCCCGAATCTGTTCCGACAGCCCAGCCGTTTACTGTAGCACGGTCCAAGCCCAATTGGCCGCAGATCCTGTTACAGGCCCGATCCAGCATCTTCTTCAGCCCATTCCAGAAACTCAGAAGGTCTTTGTGCTGCAGTTCAAGGTCTACAGCTCCAGCTAACTTCGTCCGGTGCCAATTTCGTGTTCGAGACTCTACAACGGACATTTCCGGTGGACTGTATCCACCACAGGTGACGTTCTTCTTTCTTTTGGGCTTGTTTATCTAGTTATGTTCTAGTTCTCTTGCATGACATTCCTATTTTGGCCAAAACTTATTTTCCAGTCAAACTGCAAAACCTAGAACATTTACTACCACACCCATCCTACCCACCATTTAAATCCAAATATTAAATTAGCACACCTTAGCAACAGGATAATTCTCAATATTATTCGATCAGATTACTTTAGGATCAGAACAACTGTACTACTTGATTGCAATCTAATTTCTTAAATTGAATAATCTTAATCCTTAATTCTGAATAACCGAAGTAAAAATCAGCAACATTTAAATTTTAAGTTATTCTTGTGAAGACTTGCTGATTTCTGAAATCATAATAGATTGCATTAGTAGGTTGTCCGGCATCAAATTTGGTCCTACATCATAGTTATTAGGGTTTCATTAGTGATACTGCATTTCACATCATCACCCAGTGTCATCATTGCATGCCAACCTGTAGTGATATGGAGTACTATCTCAATCAACCTAAAACCCTTGTAGCTACCATGAATTCCGACATTTTGAGGTTTATCATAGAACAGATCGTTGCCATGCGGGCTGGATACAAGGAATTCACACAAGAGATCCGTGAGCTCATGCAAAATTCTAGGACCCCTACACCGCCAACCCCTATTGCAGCCCAACCTAAAATCGGTTTGGTTGCACCACCTATAATCCTTCCCCATTTTCTTGGGCACCAAACCCAATGCTCAAGGTATCAACAATTCAACCACATAGCATCCCAATGTTCCATTAGAACCTACCTGATTACTGAACCAGAAGTTAGGAGCCAAGAGGACGAATATGTCGAAGAAGTCTATGAACCAAATATAGAAGACTATGAAGAAGACTTTGAACACGAACCTATAGAATTAGACTTTGTCCAAAATGATTCTTAAAAGAAGACTATTGATCTAAGTACAACCAAGCCACTTCACATCACTACTATCGAAGAGGTAGTGAAAGATATTGAGAGCCAGTCACCTGAGTTGGCACTTGTAGCTAAAGATACCCATGCGGAGTCCAACCTTGAACATTCTCCGGTAGTAGTTTCCCTTCTAGAGGAGTTTCATTTTGTAGTCCTTGATGATCTTCTGGATGCCCTTCCTCCGATGCGTGATATCCAACACGCGATTGATATAGTTCCCGGGGCATCTTTGCCCAACCTTCAACAACATAAGCTCAACCCGAGTGCATATGCTAGGACCTGGAATTTAATGTTACCGACAGTTGAGTTTGCATGTAATAGTTCGGTTAACAAGTCCATAGGTATGAGTCTATTCGAATTGGTGCATGATTACAAATCTAGGCAACCCATAGACCTGTTTTTCATATCTCATCAGTATAGAGTCTTTGAGTCTGCACAATCAATTGCATCACATCCACATTCATTGTATCAAGAAATCAGCAATTGTAGTCACTTTAATAACTTAAAATATAAATTCCTTGTTGATTTACACAGACGTTATAAAGAGTTAAGTGAAAAAGATTACGTCATGATAAGAATTAGGCTTGAACGATTTTCTTCAGATACGTTTAAAAAATTGCAAACTTGCACTGCAGAACCGATCAAAATCTTAAAGAAAATCAGTTCGAATGCATATGTTGTGGATCTTCCTGATGACTATGGGATTAGTGCGACATTTAATATTGAAGAAGTCCCATACAAAAAGATAATATTCATGCCTTCTGACCCCTTTATTGATATACCTGCCCATGTTGGACACCCTGACCTATTACCTGCTGTTGAGCCACCACCTCCCAAAGTTCATGCACGCAGAGAACAAATAAAACATATATTGGATGAGCAGGTTATTCCAACCAGGAACGGTGGTTGCCAACGTTACCTTGTTCGGTGGAAAGGTCGACCAAAGTCTGATGTGACGTGGATTTTCATAGCACAGTTGCAGCGCCTTGACTCCGATCTTCTGGAGCAGTACGACAGCCGGCCAGACCTGTACTCGACGGGGTCGAGTTTTTCTCACCCGGGAGGAGTTGATGGGGACATCAGAGCCCTTCGTCCAGATGATCCTGAGCCCCCGGATTGAGTCAGACCCGTTTATTTGCATATTTATTTTATTTTTATTTCTGGGCTTGTTTGCATTTTAGGACTTATTTGTGTTATTTGTGGGCTTATTAGGAGTTATATTTGTGTAAGGGGGTTTTATGTTAATTGTGTTTATTTGGCCCTATATATAGGGGACTATTTTCATGATTAGGGTTTTAATGAATGATTAAGAACTTTCTTTTCCCCCACATCTTATTCTTCTTCTTCCTCCTCCTCCCCTTCTCTTCTTCCTGCGTCCCTAGAACCTCTTCTTTCTTCTCCCTCTCTTGTTCTTCCTTCTTCTCCTCTTTTCCCGCACTTGTGCTGCATCATTTATACTAGCTGAAATATCAAATAATCATGTTTAGAATTATAAGTTTAATGGAGAGGTGCATGGTCTAATTCAACAGTTTGGGTCATACTTTGGTTGAAAATTATAGGGACAATGTAGGGATGAATTTTCTCTGATATCCTAGATTCACTATCCAAGTACAAATTCAATAAATAGTGTTTTAGTCATAAGAATTTTTCAGATTCATTGAGAATGTGAATTAAGTGTCTGCAGATTCAATATATAGTGTTCCAGGCATTTGATAGATTTTCCAATAGTGATTTATTGTGCTAATTTCCAAACACTTTTCCTCTCTCAATTACTATTTGTCTTCTCTTTCTTCACTAGAGTTGAAAACTATGATCAGCAATTTTGGTATATTATATATAGTTTCAGCGGCCTAAAACATTTTAAATAATTACTAAAATTAAAAAAAATGTAAAAATTGCATAAAAAAGAGAAATAGAAAAATTAAAACAAGTATAGAAAAATAAAATACTTAGCAGTTCAAATTCATTGAAGTTTATTAGCGTAATATCAATGTTTGAAATGTAGTGGTATAAGGTCGCATCGATCATGTACTGGAATGGTACGTACAGCAGTATGCTCCTATATCTACTCAAGGTTTGCTAATACAGATGTTAGAGCACATGGTACATATTGATGCAAACAATAGGATGGGGTAGTACAATACAATATATACCATAGTATGGTTGGTTGTTCAAACCTTGGTCAACATCTTATAGGCCAGCTATTCACATTTATGTCAAAAATAACAAACTTTTAGTACCTTTTAGAACATATGCGTGTGTCTTTCAGTTATTCCGTCATACTTTATAAAACATAAGCAAGGTTCACAAGATCTTGCTTAGTTTGTACAACAGAAGAGAAACATAGAAATGTTCAAATCCCTTAAAATTTCTAGCAACCCAACAAATATTTGCTTTCAGTTTACAAAAATATAATAAAGTTTGTGTATTTGTGTTTCAGTTATTTTGTGGCACTTAGTGAAAATAAGATCCCGCTTAGTTTGTACCACAACAAAAGAATAGTGTAGAAATGTTCAAATCCCTTAAAATTTCTTGCAACCAGCATATATTCACTTTCAATTTTACACAAATATAATAGAATTTGAATTTATCTTGCAATACTGCTTCCAAAGAGCTCCATTTGTCAAGTACTAGGAAGATCTAATAGAAAATATAAAGAATTAACCTCATACCAAGGATTTCTTTTAGCCTTACATAATAGTTTTCACTAAAACCATTGCAATTAGCTGAAACTGCTGCAACTCAAAAAGATAAATGTTACTTCTGATCAGATTTGAAACCCTGCATATATTAATGTCTTATATGGAAAGCCTACTCTAACAATGTAAGCTTGTTAAAATCCCCATCAACAATGTTTGTCCAGATTTGCATTTGATCTTTCCTCACTGTCCTTGACCTTCAACAAAAGTTTGATCCCTCACTTTCCAATCATATGACACAACCATTTCGAGTCAATTGAACAGTAGTTAATTACTCCTCCTAATTAAAGCTACCTCCTTTTCCATAACATTTTTGTTCAAATAAGTTTATAGCTTATAGCCAAATAATCTAAGGTATGCACTTCCTCTTTCCAACCCTTTGATGCCAATCAAATTATCAAGTGCTCTTTAAATCTTCATTGCACAAGCACATATCCCTCCAACTTGTTCTCCACTAACTATCCTGAAGAAGTGCAAGTCCAATGCCTCCACTAACATATACATTCAAATTCTATTCTTTTACCACACTACCAAGTCAACGTTCTAATCAATATTTCATTCAAATTATGTGTAGGAAGCAGGGCACCTTGTTGCTCAATATGCTATACCCCACAACTTTGGTTGTTTATAAGTACTCTGTTCATTACATGCCAAAGGCAATATTGCAACAACCTGAAGAAACCCCCCGTTCCATTCATTCCATTAATCCATTTTAATTCTGTTAGATGTATCTTCAACTACCAAATATTATACTATATTGGAAACCACAATATCAAAATAATTTCCTTGTAATGATATTATAATTAACTGAAACTTCATGTGCTCTTATGCATGCATACCAACTAGTTTCTTATGCAAATAACCCAGGTTTGATCCCAGAAATCTACTGGTTTTGAAAGTACATGCATGTTTTTTTGACCTTAAAAATTCCTCATGTGCCTTAAACAGATGTAATGCAACTACAGATCATATCCAGGCAGGCTCAGCATGAAGTGGTTGCTTCACTATATACATAAAAAATATAACAAACATGAACCGGTCACCTTACAAATATACTTTGAGGACAGCTTTCTGGAAATTGAGCCAATACATGTCATCCAACGCTTACGATGCAGGTCTTCTTTTGAGTAGCTAATTAAGATACACATAATACTAAGTTCAAGGCAGCACACCTGAGAGGCAGTGGTAACATCCATCCTCATCCTGAGTATAGCAATACAATGTTGAATGTAACTGGCAAGCTCCTGGACTCCTTTTGGCTACATTTTTTCCATTCTCTGAGTAAATAACAATCTAAACAGTTGACCAGAAGATAAACTCATGCTACTGAAAGTTGGTATATTAAATGAAGATGATAATACCTTTTGCATTATTGGAATTCTTGGACTGCTTAGTCTCAAATATCTGCTTCAGCTTGCATCCAAGCCTGATTGACAGTGTGCTAAGCAACGCACCACCTGCAATAAGCACCCAATTTGGTCCCTCCCCTTGCACATGCTTCAACTTTTGAGCTTTTTGTATGGTCCCATTTGCTCTCATTTTCATTTCAAGAAACAGGCGAGAGCTGGAGGAATATGATCCAGAAATTAAACCTGGTAAACACATCATACAAGTTACAAGCCAATTGTTTAAGGTGGCAAGAAGAGAAAAGTTGAAAGCTAGCTCTAACATAAAGTATATTGTAAAAAGATTACAGTCTTTGATGACAGTAGTTTTCCAGAAATAATCTGTTTTCCTTATCGAAAGATGAAAAGCTTATAAGAATTGCAAACCAAACTTAGGACGTTAAACAGAGAGGAGAAATCATACTATAGAAGACAGGTAGATGTGTCCATCTAATTGGATTAGTGGTTGTAAAGCTTCACTAATCTGGGGAGGCGCAATTAGTGAAATTGAAATTTGACAAAAAGTATTGAGTAACAAGCAACATCACATGAAGAATAAGTTGTTTCTAACTTGATGTGATACAAAGGGTTCTTGTGCTTATAAATGTTGATGGTTGATGTTATATCACAGCCATGCTAGATGCACTGAGCTCTTGACAAGCTTAAGGCCCCATATGGACATTCTCATAACTTGCCATGTACAACAATAAAGAACATCAAGAAGAAGAAGAAAAAAAATGATCAAAAGGAATTCATGGACTATGTCCAACACCTCAAGGTGCAAGGTAGACGGATCACATAGAAACCTATTTTCAAACTTACCACACAAGATTGAGTTTGTAAGGATGAAGAAGCTTTATCACATCCTAAGAAACGGTTCCCAACGTTTCTTAAATCCATTTCTCATCATAACTAAAGCATTAACAAAAATCAACAGATGTTTTTTTCCATTAATTTAACAGTAATAGCCAGTTTATAGGCACCCAAGTTAATTTACACTCAACAAACTAGAGATTTGGACCAATGATTTACGATTAAAGAGCTACCATTAACATTCATGGTTCCGCTTCTCCAATGTGAGGCAGGAAAAGCAACATTAGAGTTCACAAAATACACTTAACTGCCCAAACGAAGGGGAGAAAATCACTACAGCACCAGTTTACAAGAAAATTCCTGGAAGTGTTCCTACAATAAACACTAGCCGCTCCAGTTAGATCTCAAACACCTCTCTTGGACACTCTATATCTAATATTCTTGATTCGCTTAGAAAACCCTAGCATTCATCACTTCCCACGAAATCAAAAACCAAAAGAAAATTAGGAAATCAAGTGAAACACTCCGCGCATTCCAAAACCCTAGAAATCCGCAATCTAATGAACAGAGTCCCGGAAAAAGCTGGAAAAAAAAAGGTGGGAAAAAAAGGTGGGAAAAAAAAATGAAGCGACTGATTGATTGCTGAAAAATACCTCAAACAAAACCGAATTCATTGAGCTGGTACTGGCGTGGGGATTCCGATCTCTCTCGTCTCCGAACTCATCCTCCAGAGGGAAAAAAAGGGAACTGAAGGGAACCACCGGAAGCTTCTCTCGAACTCTTCTTCTTTCGTGCTTTCTTTCTTTCTTTAATCTCTTTCCTTCACCCCCTCCCTTCCCTCGCTTTGCTTTAGCTATTTTTTCCCTTTTCTCTTTTTCCCTTTTTTTTAAATTTTTAATTTCTCATCGTCATATCTGCTTCGATTTTAGCAGTGGGAACGGAGGAGGGAAGAGAAGGGAGGAACGAAGTACCCTGTCTAATGGCGTACAGTTTGGCGGCTTCGGGTGCGGGGGAGACGGGAAGCCACCGACACGTGTGAGTAAACCACTCATGCCCTAGCCTTGGTTTTGCCGGGGGAGCTCGGCGGGGTGGTGGGGGTCGCCGGTTCCTCTTTTTAGCATATGGGAATAAAAGGGCCTTAATTAATTACTATAATGCAAAGAAAAAAGAAGGTGTGATATTCCGGCGGATATTGATAAGTGGGACGGATCGGCCTACGTGGCAGTTAATGTAGGGCTTGAGGGTGGGGGCTGTGGGCTTTGGATTCGGATGCAGCACAGTCCGAACTGGTTGCAACCGTTGATTTTTTTTTTTATTGTTCTTATTATTATTATTTTATATATACTGTGAGAATGAGATACTCATTTGTCTTGGTGAATACGCCTTCAGAGTTTTACAAACTTGTAAATAAATAAGAGAGAAAATGAAGAGAGATGGTCATGCTTGGGTCTGGAAGAAATAAGTATGGCCATATGACTGCGGGGTCCATAGGCACGAGGGTTAATAAGGGAGAAAAGAGCTATTTGGAGTCATAAGGTTGTATGCTCAAATTCAAGTTCAACAATAATTTTAGTGCTAATTGGGGATTTAAATCCAACAAAATGGGCTATTTTGGATGGATAATTGTTTTGGATCCAAAATTATCCAAATGTGCATATATCCCCTGCGATGGTGTTCCTGGATTTGATGGTTGGGAGAAAATGCAACAAAAAGATAAACCGTGTGGCGTCATAAGTGTTCCTAGATTTACCAGTCTAGTGTAAATGTATCCATGTAAATCAAAAAAATAAAATATCTATAAATTGAGAAAGAGTAGCTCCTATTCACTAGCAATCCTATACCAGAGGATGGGAATTGCGCTTTGTAGACTTGAAGCAGGTAGCTACAGAACCGTAGATCTCAAATGATGTGGGTAACTCTCAAATATTTCATTATATATGTCAGCCCTTCCCAAATAGCATGTAATTCTACCATTAGAATCGTAGTATCAAATATTCTAACTATATTTGTTGCAATCAGCACACCGCTAGCACTTCTATCATGAAACTCGCCCCATAAAAAAAACCTCTATTCCGAACACTGTCATCAAATTTGATCTTGAGGAAACAGAAAGTTGATGGCTCCTAAGAGAAATAAATCATCTACAAAAGTGCAATATCTACAAAGAAGGAGCCATAGTTTTTCTCTACCATCAAAGATTTCTTAGAAAGAAATGAGCATAAAAGGAAGAGATAGTTTTGAATTGTTTGGCTTGATTACTATTTGCTTGTATCTCAGTTCATTATATAGATATTTACAAGTAATAGAATTCAGTATCTAAAAGAGTACAGTTAGGATTCACAACAGCTACATTTGTTACAGACGTTAGGAAGAGTTCGAATCTGTCAAACTGATTGAGATGGCAAAACTGATTGAGATTTTTCTGCATAATTTTTGCACTGCTCCCTGACTGGGTCTTGTGATACTCTAACACCCCCCTCAAACTGATGGGGAGGGCATACACCATTAGTTTGTGACGCAAAAACTGAAACCGAGCTGTTGGATGACCTTTTGTGAATGTGTCAGCAACCTGATCATGTGTGGATATCCCCAGTAACCTCGATTGGTGGTTGCCGCTATTATGTTTTATTTGTCGATGATTTTAGCAGATTCACATGGATGTATCCCATGCGTTATAAATCTGATGTATTTTCTATCTTTCAAAAATATAAAGCTCTGATACCAAGAAAGAAACGAGCATAAAAGGAAGAGATAGTTTTGAATTGTTTGGCTTGATTACTATTTGCTTGTATCTCAGTTCAATATATAGATATTTACAAGTAATAGAATTCAGTATCTAAAGGAGTACAGTTAGGATTCACAACAGCTACATTTGTTACAGACGTTAGGAAGAGTTCAAATCTGTCAAACTGATTGAGATGGCAAAACTGATTGAGATTTTTCTGCATAATTTTTGCACTGCTCCCTGACTGGGTCTTGTGATACTCTAACAAGAAAGAAACGAGCATAAAAGGAAGAGATAGTTTTGAATTGTTTGGCTTGATTACTATTTGCTTGTATCTCAATTCAATATATAGATTTTTACAAGTAATAGAATTCAATATCTAAAGGAGTACAGTTAGGATTCACAACAACTACATTTGTTACAGACGTTAGGAAGAGTTCGAATCTGTCAAACTGATTGAGATGGCAAAACTGATTGAGATTTTTCTGCATAATTTTTGCACTGCTCCCTGACTGGGTCTTGTGATACTCTAACAAGAAAGAAACGAGCATAAAAGGAAGAGATAGTTTTGAATTGTTTGGCTTGATTACTATTTGCTTGTATCTCAGTTCAATATATAGATTTTTACAAGTAATAGAATTCAGTATCTAAAAGAGTACAGTTAGGATTCACAACAGCTACATTTGTTACAGACGTTAGGAAGAGTTCGAATCTGTCAAACTGATTGAGATGGCAAAACTGATTGAGATTTTTCTGCATAATTTTTGCACTGCTCCCTGACTGGGTCTTGTGATACTCTAACAAATGGAGTGAAATTGGATTTCAATCCACCAAGGAGGAAACTGATCAGATCCTGATCATCAACAGGTTTTCCAGCAGCTGTAAGTTGATCAGCAAGTCCTTTTGCCTCTTCAAGAAAATCAGCACAAGATCGATTTCCCTGAGTAATGGTCTGTAATTGTCTCTTGAGGAGAGCAATTCGAGACCTAGATGTAGAGGAAAATCTGGTTTGAAGGGAGTCCCAAACCTGTTTGGATGTCTTCATACCATAGATAGAAAATACTAGCTTTTCTGGAATTGAAGCCAGTAACCAACTTAAGACACAGGTGTCTTTCTTGAACCACATTGCGTAAGCTGGGTTTGATGTTCCATCTGGAAGAGTTTTTGCTGGAGCAGGATCAGCTCCATCCACGATGCCAACAAGATCGTGGCTCCTCAGAAAGACAAGCAATTGGATGCTCCATGGCAGATAATTGGAGCCGACCAATTTGTGAGACACAGGTTGAGAATTTGTCTGAATGGATGGATTTGGTAGGTTGGTAGATTCGAGTGAGGCCATTGGACTTGTGTTTTGATGTTTTGGTGCGGAAGCGTATTGACTAGGATTAGGTGTTTGCCTTTGAGGGCTCTGATACCAAGAAAGAAATGAGCATAAAAGGAAGAGATAGTTTTGAATTGTTTGGCTTGATTACTATTTGCTTGTATCTCAGTTCAATATATAGATATTTACAAGTAATAGAATTCAGTATATAAAGGAGTACAGTTAGGATTCACAACAGCTACATTTGTTACAGACGTTAGGAAGAGTTCGAATCTGTCAAACTGATTGAGATGGCAAAACTAATTGAGATTTTTTTGCATAATTTTTGCACTGCTCCCTAACTGGGTCTTGTGATACTCTAACATTCTTTAGGGCAGTTGTCTTTATATACCCTAAGCCTGGATGGATGGAGGCTCTCATAAGTATCATTCTAGGATTTCAAAAAGTGCTTTGGAAGATGTAGTTATTCCTAACCAACTAAATCTAATAAGCAATATAAGAGATCAATGCAACCCCAATACTCTGAATACCTCTAAAAGATTTCTCTTTAATAACTTGGAAGAAATTGGTATTAGAGAGGGTGAGGATAGTAGATACATTAGAGAAGAATTTATCTCCAAATCTAGGTCACCAACCTACGATCCAAAATAATATGAGAGATAGATTTCTCAATATCGAGGCATAAATGACATTGCTGGCATATTTATAAGCGGCAACCCAATTTGCATTACTGCTGGCTTCCTTACAAACATATTTTGCTTCGAAAGAATAAAGAGTAGCAACTAGCAACCATTTGCCAGCAATGCTATACTAGAGGATGGAAACTAGCCTCTAGAGATAATGAAGTAAATAGCTATCTAATAATTGTCAAATAATCCCTCTCCAAAAAATGTGCAGGGCTCTCAAAAGTTTTATAGCATAAGTCAAATCTTTCCATGCTACCTGCAATTTTGCCATCGGAACTGTAGTATCAAAAACTTCGACTCCGCCTGTAGCTATAGCAAAACCCATGGAGCTTTTGATGATATAACCCAAACCACCATAAGCACCTTTATTTTAGATGCTGCCATCGAAGCTATTCTTGAGGAAACAAGAAAGTGGTGGCTCTCAACAAAAATGAATCACCTAAGGAAGCATACAACATGCAAACGAGGAGCCACAGATTTCCTTGCTATCAAGGATCCTCCCGGGGTAGTCACCTGGATGAATTCCTGAGCTTGGATGTAGGCTTTTATAGTAATCAATCTGAGAAGCTAGAGAAGCAAATCAATCAAATACTTTTGATTTGTGGGAAATTGATTTGATGAATTTTTTTAGCTGTAGAAGGTTGAGGCAGCAAATCATTTCAGAATCTTGTCTAAGAATGCTAAACTATTAAGGATTTCCATCACAATCTCAAAATAATCTCATTACCTTTTTTTAAAAACATTTGTGAAGCTCTATTAATAGCCTCCGAGTACCAATCCAAGAAAAATTTTAATCCAGACCGTCTCTAGCTAAAGGGCCCATATAACTATTTTTTTTTAAAAAAATACATATCATCACTAACTTATAACTAAATATCTTGATTATTTTTCGATCAAGAAAATATTAACATTCAACCAAGGACCATAAAATATCCATTTTAGATCTTTTCTTTGAAGCCAAGATCACTACAAAGCATCAATCAAAATGCGTATGAAAATTTTCACCTTGCGTAAGCTTGCTGGTAACCATGCTCCATAGAAACCACGCTAGTTTTCAATGTGCAGTGGAGTCTGGTGAAACTCATAGATTGGGTTAAGGTTCCGGCCGGAGAACCGTGGAATAGGAGACATGAGTAGGAAAAGAAATGTCCAACGATAAGAGTCCATTAAAATGGATGTTCGACTACATGAAACTCCATCCAAGTTGCAGACTCTCAAACAAACTATATGTATATATAATATGGATTTACAAACAAAAGCAAGCCGACTTTTGTCGTCCGGTCGGGAAGAAGGTGGCACTTCCGCCATTATTCGTTAGAAAACAGAGGGTTACAAACGGATGGCCAGTGCCCACGATATAGGAAGCTATCCACAGATAACGTGACTTCTGACTCTTTTTGGCTCTATCACTTTAACTCTACCGTTTTTGGACTATTAACAGTTTTACTTCTATTAAAATTTATTAATTAATTGATTATGCCAAACTTAATTGGTTTTATCAAATTTTACGGTGTTTGATTTGTAATTGATTGTGCCAAATTTAGTCGGTGTTACCAAACTTCGTCAGTCTCCTAATCTATATAAAGTCTGCTCGTGTACAATGTAACAAACAGGCAGAAATACAATTTTCTTCTTTTTTTCTTCAATTTCAACATGGTATCAAAGCCACCGATCATATAACATGCTGCCGTCCTCTCTTCCACTTTTTTGTGGTGGTCGTCGTCACTCGCACATCTCTTGTTTCTCCTGTCTTGTTTGGGAGTAGCCGGAGCTTCGGCCTCGGCAGCTTTCAAATTCTCCTTCTTCTCATCGAAATCCTGATAAAATTTTAATTTTCTTTCTTTCTTCTTTTTCTCTTTAATTGCTTTTTGTTATTTTTTTTAATTTTTTGTTTGACTTTCGATCGAAAGGTGATGCTGCTGGCCCACTTGGATCCTCAGCGCTATACTATTTTTTTTTTAACTCTAAAAAAACAAAAATCTAGCAGCAAACTGTATCATCAGAAGCTTGGGGGGTAAATTTGACAGGTGCGGTCACGCTCCAAACCCCGATAGTAGCATGTCAAACTGTACTGTCAGAAGCTTGGCAGTAAACTTGGCAGGTGCGGCCTCGTTTCAAACCCCAGCAGCAACACATTAAACCGTACCATCAGAACCTTGACAGGTAAACTTGGCAGTCGCATCAAACCGTACCATCAGAAACTTAGTATCTACTTTACCACCTTGAAATTGAGGGGAGATGTTAAAATCCATTGATTGATTGGTTGTGCCAAACTTAGTCGGCTTTACCAAATTTCATCTTGATTGATTTGTGATTGATTGTGCCAAACTTAGCCGATCTTACCAAAATTCATCAGCCCCCTAATCTATATAAAGGTTGCTCCTATATATTGTAATAGACAAATAGAAATACAATTCTCTTCCACTTTTTATGGTCGTCATCGTCACTCATAAATCTTGTGTTCCTTCTGCCTCATTTGGGGGTGTTCGGAGCTCCGACCTCGGCGACTTTCAAAGATCCTCCGAAGGCTTCTTATAAAATTATAGGCTTCTTTTTTTTTCTTTTTTTTTTAATTATTTTTTATTATTTTTTTGACTTTCGATCGGAAGGCGACACCGGCCATTACTCAAAAAAATTTTAAAAAAAATTGCCCTGCTTCCCTCGACAAGATCGTCTACCGGAGCCGCTCCGGCGGCCTCCTCGACGTGCCCTCAAGAAGTTCCCGGGCTCCTACTGGCGCGCCCTCTTCGACTCCCGCGTCGGCCGCACCACCAGGCCTTACGGATCCGGCGTCTGGAGCAAGAAGGAGTGGGTCCTCCCCAACGACTCCGTCGTCCGCCGCCGCATGGTGAAGCTCCTCTCCGCATGGTGCGCTTCTCGGTCATGCCCGCCCCCGGCGCGTCGCAGTCGAACGTGAAGGGCTTGCGGCTTACGTACATGTCCTGGAGATGCTTCTCGTCCAAGACAAACTACCACCAAAACCCTTCTCTCTTCCCCTTTCCTCTCCACGAAAGTGTCCACTCCAAGGTCCAGAATTACCTGCTTCCTCCTCGCTAGGGCCCTCCGCGCCCAACTTGATCTCGAGAAGTGCCGGAGCGGGCGAGAGAACCTGCTTCCAACTCCACATCCCCCCTCTTTTTCTTCAATTTCAACGGCTTCCATCCAGTGAGACCAACCTCAAGAAGCGTTCCATGTTTCGCTTGAGAAGGTCGCTGTGAACCGCGCCTTCTCGTTGGCTTCAGTAAAGAACAGCTGCATAGGATTCACGGCCACCAGAACCCCTCTCGGAGCCGTAACTTGAACCGTGTACTCCGATCTTGGCTCTCCCACATTCGTCACAGTCCGGGGGACCGCCAACCTATGGCCATTTTCACTATTTGAAGTCACCATGAACGACCCACCATCGCACTCACTTCAGGCCACAGAGGTACCCAATGTAATCATCCGAGTTCTTGTGATGGCTCCTGCGGGTGTGTATTTAGTCTCATTCCTTCGCGTTCTTTCTTGATGCTATATACTTGGTGATCAATTCCATGTTGCTTATAAACGTCAGCATAGGTTTTAAAAAGCGTTGGGAGAGGCAAGATTTTTTGTAGTGTGTTTTTCCCAGCCCAAGAAATAGAAAAAAGGGAAGTATATATAAATCTGTCAACCGGGTATTGATGCTTTCTTACCCAGTTCCTATGACTGTCTCTTTAGCATGCTTTATCAATTTGTAACCAGTCTCCTTCTCCTCTGAATTCAAATTTATCTTGATTGGTCTGCTAATAAGAGAGTTGTTTTAATGGATACATAGAAGAATTTGGTCCAATTAATGGGCATCCAAATGATCTGATGCTGCAAATTTTAGCTGATGCAACTAGCACCGGCTTTGAGAGTGCTAGTCTGGTGGTGTTGTGTTTTCGCTAATACTAGTTTTCTTTGATTTTGTTTTTTGGGGGGGTTTTACCTGTTCTTATCAAAAAAAAAATGGTGAAAAAACCAACCTTCAGCTCTCGCCAATTCTGATATAAATGGATGCCGAGTATATATACAGGCTCACATAATTATACGGATGTCCAAGTGCTACCATCTATCTCATACATGGGGGCAAAATTATCCAAGCCAATCTAAGTATAGATATGATAAAAAAATTCTATCTTTTTACAAATTTGATTATAGGATTTTTTTTATGCAACATTGCCACAAATTAAGACCAATGCTATTCAGAAAAAACTCAATTATAGAGATTTTTTAATGCAAAATTGCTGCCAAAGATAAATTTACTCAAACAAATACGTAATTTAAGTAGTCACGAGCAACAAGACAAGAATCCATGCAGGATATAATCAAATATAAACTGTAGCACAAAGATCAAGCATCCAATATGGTTTAAGTAAATTGGCCTCCACCATCGAATTTTGGTTCCAATGGTGCAACTCTCTCATTCGAAATAGAGCCCGAAGGGGCATCTTATTTTTGCAAATTTTAAGTCAAAGTTGGCAAATTTATTGGTCTTCCTCTGGTCCCTATTTCGAAAAAAACAGAAAACCGAAAGCGTGGCTCTCCGGCCCTCCGCCTCACCAATGACAATCTATAAGGATAAGGAGGAGGAGTAGAAGGAGCTTTCATTGAAGTATAGTCTGCGCGGAGACTCTTCAACCCTTCGCTGGCCTCCCTCGGCCTCCTCTTTCTCTTTCTTTTTCTCTCTCTCGTTCTCCCTCTCCTCTCTCTCTTCTACTATGTTGGTACAGGGCCAAACAGCACGGAACCATACCAACTCGTGCTGCTAGGCAATTGGTCCAAGGCCCAACACTGGCACAACAGACGTTGATATTAGGTCTCAACTCCACGAGCATTGGCTTGGCATCTGACTCAGGAGGATGCCTAGATCGATATGTACCATTCTGGCCATTACGAGTAAGGCTGGATAATGTTTAGGAGCAAGATCCATTACATCGAGAAGCCAAATCGTATGCTAAACTTTTGAAGGCTATAACTTGGTGATACGGCGTCCGATTGAGATGAATTCTTTTTAATCGAGCAGTTTTTCGATATCTATGATATGACACCCCACCCTTTAAGGATTAGAGCCCGGCCAAATTGCATCGTTTGGGGATTGAAACAGGACGATTAAACCAAAAATTATTATGCGGGTAAGATTTTGACCGGGCATAGCCCGTTGATGTAGAAGTCGAAATCTACCTTATCAAAATTTTTAGCTTTTTCTTGAGAATTTCTACTAGTGATGTCTATTTTTAAAAAGAGTCCTAATAGGATTAGGAAGAAGAATCCGATCCAAATTATATAGGAGCAGACCTCACCATTATATAAAGACTATGTACCTCAATTTTTTAATCATTAATAAAAGAAAAATGGGCTTAAGTCCTACTTTCGCAATTATTCTATTTTCTTCTAGTTATCTTTCGAGAGATTCAACTTGAGTGGATTGAAAAAAAATTTCTTTCTTTTCGATCGAATTGGTGTCCCTAAGGTTAGGCTTTGGCCTTGATAGAATGGATGTAGGATAGAAAGAATAGACCCTCCTAATCTCAAAATAAACAAATAAATATACCCCGTTTAAATGCAATTACTCAAGATTTCAATAGAGGTATAGCACACTTACCAGCATCACAGTTTCAGTAAACAAATATACACACAAGGAGCTTTTGGAAGTATACAAGCAAAAACCAAGGAGGCTGATGTATACAAGCAAAATGTTAGGCAAAAATGAGGACGGACACTCAAGAAGAAGTTGGGTAAAATTCTTAAGAATAAAATTTGGAAGAAGAATAATTTTTATTTAATTCACATCATACAAATGGATGTTTACAACCTTTTATATAGACTTCATGTGACTCTAGAAATTTCTACATGTAACTCATAACTCTTGACCCTTAATATTTTTAACTCATGATTCTTGATATACCCATGACCCATGACTCTTAAATCTCATATAACTCATGATTCTTCACATTCTACAACTTATGACTCTTAACCTTCTTTAATGACTCTTGTGACTCTTAACCTTTCACCTTCTTAACCTTGATTTGACTTTGACTCTCCAGCTAGGATGCTAGTTGGATGCCACATCATCATAAGAATCAAGTTTATTATCCAACACAAAAGACGAACACGACTTCAACATTTATTTCTAAGATCATAGGTATGCACCCCAAGAAAGCCAACCCTTCTACGTGCATTCATGGCCTCCATGGCTCCTTATATCACTGGACAGCCACCATTATTGGACTATTGACGCTTATACTTCCATTGGATATGAGCCACGTCAAAAACCCCTCCTTATATCCCTTGCTTCTGCCATCGCTGGAGAAGGTCACGGTGAACTGCGCCTCCTCGTTGACTTTGGAAAAGGACAGCTGCGTTGGCTTTACGGCCACCGACACCCCTCCCGGAGACATCGTCTGCACCTTGTACACCGATCTTGCCGATCCGACGTTCTTCACCGTTCTCGTCACCTCCAATTTGTAGCCGTTTCTGGTGTTCAAGATCACCATGAACGAAGGATAGTTCAATTCTGCGCCGGAGATTTTCTTAATGCTCGAGCACTTGACTGAGCGACGTACGACGGCGCTGACCTGCCGATCGGTGTATTTCAGGCCGCAGAGGTACGCGGTGTAGTTGTCGGAGTTGATATCGTAGATGAGGCCCGGTTTGTCGGCCCTCGACGGATTCACATGGCCGGCTCCGACGGCGAAGAAGTCGGCCTGGTCTAAGTTCTGGTCAGGAATCATGCTGCCATCGTTGGCGGTTAAGTCGGCGGTCGTCATGATCGCCGACTTGATCGCCGCCGGGGACCAGTCAGGGTGTGTGCTTTTTAGCAGTGCTGCAATCCCGCTAAGGTGGGGTGTGGCCATGGACGTGCCGGAGATTATGTTAAACATGGATGTCGCGCCCGGCGGTCCAACTTCGATGGGCCACGCGGCTAAAACGTTCACGCCGGGGCCGACGATGTCCGGCTTGAGGATGTTTCGGTCGGCCATGTTAGGTCCTCTGGAGGAGAAGTACGCGACCGCCGGAGCCGGAGAAGTTCCGATCACCGTGCCCTTGAAGGTGATCGACGCCGTGGGAGCCGATGCCGAATTGATGTAGGATTTGATCTTCAGTCCGTCGGCATAGCCGACATTGGACGCCGGAAGGACATGGATATCATCCCGGATGGTGAATCCTTCGACTCTGGTGCTGGCAACGATCATGGCCGCGCCTCCGGCCTTCTTGACAGTCACACCCTTGTCCACGTTGCTAATCTGGCCGCCATCACATACCACCACCTTACCTTTGACATCGATGTTGTTCAGCGAGCCAGAGAGACAGAGAGCGGCGCTAGTTCCTCCGAGCACGCCGGGGAACACCAAAGGTAGCAAGGCGGTCTGTAACTCGCGGAGCTGGGATAGCGAATCTCCGCTCCGGAGCTGGGGGTTCACAAGAGGAACCAGGGTGGAGAGGAAGTCGCTAGGCTGGTAGAGAGACTCTCCATCGAAGGTGGCTCCGTTGCCGAGCTCCACCGTGGTCCGAATGGCCCGATCCATGGTGCTCGCGCCGACCGTCAGAATCCATGGCGCTTCGTTCGACAGGGAGCGGGAGGTCGGCCCCGAATTTCCCGCCGCGCAGCTCGGAAAGATGCCCTTCTCCATGGCGCTGAACGTGCCGATGGCGACGGCGTCGTTGTAGAAAGGAACGGAGGATCCCCCGAGGGAGAGCGATACAACATCGACTCCATCCTTGATGGCGCTGTCCAGCCCGGCAAGTATGTCGGAAGACGGGCATCCATTTGCGCCGCACACCTTATACACCGCCAGATGAGCAAAAGGAGCCATCCCGGCGGCAGTACCGGCGGCCTGGCCGGCGACGTTGGCCTTCTCGACGAACATGCCGGTGGCAGTGCCGGCGGTGTGCGTCCCATGTCCCTCCTCATCATACGGTGCTTCCGGCGCTGCACCGGCGTCCAGTCCCTTCATAGCGTTCATTCCTCGGGTGAACGTTCTTGCACCAATGAGCTTGTTGTTGCACTCTCTTGCACCGAACTCGCAAAACCCCTTCCACCTCGCCGGTGGAGGTGGCATCTCATCGTCATCAAAAGAAGGGTGGGTGGGCAAGATTCCAGTGTCGAGAACGCCGACGATCACGCCTTTGCCAAATTTCGCATCGCTCCAGAAGCCCGGGGAGCCGCATCGGAGGCCGAGGAACTCCGGTGTATGTGTGGTTTGAAGAGGAATCAGCCGGTCGGGGTATGCATGAAGGAAGCCGACCTTCTTCTTCACGTCGGCCAGCTCTCCGTCGGTCAGTCTCGCAGCGAAGCCATTGATGACACTGCTGTAGGAGTAGACCAACCGTGCCTCACCTGAGCCCAGAATGTTGGAGGGCAAGAAGGACTCGTACCAATTCTCAAGTTCATCAGGATCATCCGATGAAGTGGAATCGAGGTTCGGGTGTACATGAATTATGTATGTCTTGAGGTCTTCAGTGCTGTTGAGAGGCACCGGCCGTTGGGTTTCACCATTAACCGGTGAGGCGAGGCGAGAAGTGAGAAGAAGGAATAGGAGGATGGTAATGGACATGTTTGGGGTTATCCAAAGCTTGAAGTAGATACCATACAAGTAAGATAGAAGGGCTCTTATAACGCCTGCTACCGTTGTTATACATACATATATAGAGTTGTATTGGGTTGATTGGGTCTGGGACTTGTACCGTTGCAGAAGATTAAACTAAAAGAGAGGTGGTGGATGGAGAAGAGAATCATTCTTTGCTACCTTTAGTTTAATACTTCGTTATCTACTCCTTGTTGCCAGCAACACACACTACGGGCTCGTTTGGTTTGCGAAAAAAGAAGAGAAAAAATGTGGTCAACAGGAAAGTAATGAGATGCCTCTTGTTTAGTTGGAGTTTTCAAAAGAGGAAGACGGAAAAGTTGTATTCTCATGAAAATATGATTCTAATCAGTAATTAGGCCAAAGAAACAATTTGCATTTAATGAATTTATTTGTATCTTTATTAGTATTAAAATGCTGAAATCACTCCTTTTTTTTTCCAAAAAAGCCCTTCAGCATTAAAGAAGCATTAAAGAGGCATTAAAGACCTAATTTTTATTAAGGGCATAATAGAAATTATACATAACTTTTCCAGAAAAGTGGATGGCTAACCAAACATAAGCATTTTGGAAATTTGTCACTTTCCCATGGTCAACCAAACATGCTAAAAATACTTTCCTAGGCATTCTCTTCCTAGGAATTTGTTTTCCAGGAATCATATTTCTAGGAGGAAAAATGCTTCTCGCGAACCAAACGAGCCCTACAAGAAAAAGAGGCATTAGCGAGCGAAAGATTTTATATATATATATATAGCGGTTACTCACTCCAGTAGTGTGTCAACACACGCAATAAAATCGAAAAAAAATTATACGGCGAAGAGAACAAAAAACTCTATTCTGATTCTTCCAAAAAAACTCTTCCAAAAGATGCGCAAAAGGTTGGGGTTGTTGCATTCTTGAGTGCAAAACAGGACAACTTTGGGATCTATATATAATTTATATTTTGCATTATATTATAATATGTTATTTTTATCTCTATTTTTTGTGAAATGGATGGATGGGAGGTTATTAAGGAAATGGATGGGAGGTTGGCAAACTGTTCCCATGTTATGTCTAGAGTGAAATGCATTGTTTTTGATATGGAGAAGTTATTAAGAATAGACGAGAGGTTGGCAAACTGTTACTAGTTTATTAACTACATAAAATAAATCACACCCCTTCTGTCTAGCATAAGATACGTCATACGTCATAAGACAAACTTAAACGAAACCATGTATTACTTTTTGAATATGCGTGGTGAGGTTTCTTGGCAAGTCAATTACGTCATTAATGTGAGATTCATATGAGGTGATGGTTGATATATACATGTAAAGCCTTACTCGAAAATGTTGGCTGAAAAATATTATTTAAATTTTTTAATCTAGGCTAAGGCTTCAAATCCATTCAATATAATTATAAGTACTACAATCGGTTCGTGGTCAGCCCCAATAAATTCATACTGTAGTGTCTTTTAGTCCATATAAGTTATAGGTCAGGTCTATTCTAATACTATTTATAACAATCCAGGACATCGTCCAAAAAGACTAGCTAGAATGTATTATTTGGCTTTTTTGATTCTATATAAATATCCAAGATCCATCCAGCGAATAACCTATATGAAACTAAATACACGTTCGCATGAGTCCTCACAATATCAACACATATGATTAAAATTATAGAAAAAATTATACCAGATATAGAGTACACCATATCAATGATATACCATGCCTATCATATATTTTTTTTAATTTTTATCTTTTTTTTATATATCATGCAGCATTTCGGATTATCCCCTTCCTCATCTTTTTTGGGATTGTTGCTGTGGTACACGGCTGAAATGGTGTGTATAATTTATCTAGGATAGAGAGGATCCAACTAACCCTTATAATAAACTAAGAGCTATCTAACTGCTACATGGCTTTAAATACTAGATTCTGAATTTATGGTTGACAATATATCCCTTGACGTCCTCATTCTGACGTGGCACCCAACCAAATCTTCCTACTACTACCAAACAAGTAGCTACACGAGGTACAACCGAAAATTTCCACGCAAGTGTTACTTAAAGTACAAGATGGTCAACTATCGATTGAGGCCTTCTTGCCAAAAGAAATATTTTCCATATCCAAGGAAAAAAAGACTGAATAGGGTCTTTAATTATTAGAAAGTTGCCATATGTTACTTGGAATTAAGTTCAAATTTTTTTATGTCCAAAGTCTTCAGCACGTGCTAGTCCGAGTAGAAATGATTTGTTCACATAGATAAATGTAGATGTGAAGCAGGAATAGAGCACGAAGTCAAGTTAATGCTCCATTAATTTGGATCTTTGTTATGTTTTTTAAATAGATATACGAGGTTCAATTCAAAAAATATATTTAATTTTTCATATTGTAGTTTCTTTTTTTTTTCAAATAATTTTCATTATTTTTGAAAAAAATGAAAATGAAAAACTTTTGCTACTATTTTTTTAAAGTAGATTTTTATCTCTCTTATCCTCTCTGCCCACCCTCTCAACCTTGGCACCACCCTTCCTCCTTATATAATATAATATATTTTATAATTATATTATAATATATAATGTTGTATATATATATATGATATAATACATTAATCATATATATTATTATATATTATATATTATACATTTTAAAAGTTGGTTATTTAATATATATTATAACATATGATAATATATAATATTATATACTAAATTATATTATTATAAATAATATATAACAACTACTAACAAAATAATGTTATAAAATTACTATTATTTTTAAATAGTATAATGATATCTCCTTATAATATTAATATAATATATAATAAAATATAATATACTAATTATAATAGTTAAATTATTATATCATAATAATATTTTAAAAATATATAATAATTATAATAATATAATTATAGTAATATTTTTCTACCAAAGAATGGGAAATAGATTTTCTATTTCCTATTTTTTATAATAGAAAGCTAAGCCACTAGGTTTTTTTTTCCATATCTTGCCAAATGGAAATGCAAAACCAGTTGACTTGTATAATGGTAGTTTATAGATAGCATATAAATTTAGGGTTTCTGCAAATGGATGCTTTAGGGTAGACAAGGTATCCCTTTGGGCTCTATCTTTGGGGGCAAAATATCAAAAAAAATGTTGGTCAACTTTTTCGTTAACCAATTTACCCATATTCTTATGCTCCTGTCAAAAAAGTAAGGTTGCTAAATTAATTTCTCATATGCAACATTTACCTATAAGATTGGTGGAAGCACTTACCTATCTAGCAAATGAACAAATTAGTTTTCTATCAAGTGCGTAAAGTTGTCCTATTTTTTATATCTAAGATGCTTCTTCTTATGTTGATATGCTAACAAACTCCTCACCTCTCACTTGCTCTCATCATCTATGATGAACCTTGACCCAGGCGAAATTGCTGCAATCTCTAGCTAATTTCCGGCCAAAAGATCGGTGGATTCTGATAAATCTTTCATATTTCTTTCTTAAAATCTCTCTCTTTTTCTTCTAATCAATGAGTTTTACATTTTTTTTTCTCGCCGGTGGTCATGGGTGATTCTTTCTTGTTGTTCTTTAATAAAGATTGGATCATTTTATTATTTAGTTTGATAGATTCTATTATTTTTTTCCTTTTATCGAGACATTATATCAGCTAGCCCCTTCCCTTCCTATTCCAATTTTGTAGGGGCAGAAAGCCTAGTTTATACGAGAAAATTGAGCTCCAATCATATATAAAAAGACATTACATGATAAACATATAAATTAGGTCTAGAAGCATAAAAATGTATTAAGGGAAAGATGGATAAATCATAGCAACTTACCTGAAAAACTGTAAAACAAAAAAATATACATAATAGATTCTGATTGATGCATAAAGAAGTATGGATAAATTATTTTTCAATCCAAGTGTTGCCTAGGTAATATTTATCCAAAAAAATACAGATTTTTGATAAATTTTATGCCTTCCCTAGAATGGGCCCTTCGAGGATGTACCTAATAACCAAAATTAGTATGAAAAATTGCCTTTTAAAATCCAATTAGCACCTCTCTCTCTCTCTCTCTCCGTTTCATTCCCTTCAAAGAGATTTGGCACAAAGAGCAAAAATTTCATCATACTTCTCAATTGAAAAAAGAACAAAAACATGAGATGAGCACGAAAGTCAAATCTAAAGAAATGTTTCCAGCTCCACATTGTTTGTTCACAATTCAATAAGTAGGTCCATCGTCTCCTCTAAAACATCTGCGAGAAGGAGACCAAGGAAATCTTGTGCCCAGTTTGCTGAAGGAACCCATATTGGATCACAAGCTTGCTGGTTGATTATGTTTTTGTGAAACCCTCCTCTATATGCAACTTAAAACACACACATGGAGAGAGAAAGAAATCGAGACACGGCATGAGTTTTAATTAGAAAAAAAAACAATTGATGTCCCGGGGAACTGAAATCCATGACCTCTAGCATTCTTAATGATAAGAAGAAAAAAAAAGAAACGAGGGAAGAAGGGAAGGATAAAATTTTTGTAATTTTGATTTGTATATATGTACATAGCATATATAAACCTAGCTATAACATATTTTAAGTACGATAACAAATTAACAACTCTATTAATATTTTATGTTGGTTATAAAAATTTTCCTCCTTAAATTCAAGATGGTGTAGTGAAAGCCGGCTTGAGTTTGAAAACTAAGTCTCAAAAATGTCTAGATGGATGGGCCTTAATAAGTGCAATCTAGTTAGTGAAAAATATAGAACAAAGTTGTTCAATACCACAGCAAATGTATTAGCAAACAAAGTGATAATCAGTTTTAATATATTTAATATACTTATGAAAAATATCATTATGAGTAATCTAAATAGCATTTTGCTTATCAAAGCACAAAGTGGTAGCACCATGATGAGTAACTCAAATATCTTATAATAATCATCCAGGCTAGAGAAGTTCATAAGTAGTATCAACATTAGTCCTATATTCAGCGTTAGTGTTGGACCTGGAGACAATAGTCTACTTCTTATTATGCAAAAAGATAGGAGAGTCACCAAAAAGGATATTAATCTGAGTTGTTATCATAGTATAAATTTTTGTCATACTATGATAAGAAAATGGAAGAAACAAGGGAAGATGGATAAGATGAAATTTTTGTAATTCCAATTTATATATAAATTGCTTGAATACAATAGTATGTATAGGGTACATATAAGCCTAACTATAACAAATTTTGAGTATGATAACAACTATACTATTATTACAAATTTGTTACAATAACACTTAAACTCCAATGCCGTAGGCAACCATAATGACTTGGTCCCAACCATGAAATGAGTCAACTTAGGCCGATGTCTCTTTTTTTGAGAAAAACTAAAGACCAATCTAACCAGCTTTTCTCTAAAAACTAAGAGAGAGAGAGAATATTGAACAAGGAAAACCCATTTAATTTGGGTTTCTTAGTTACGTAAAAGTATAAAAGTTTTAGGGTGTGTATAGCTGATGTAGGACTAAACACATGCTTGCACAAATTTTCATAATGCCTATATTTCAGTGCTTCTTAGTTCACATAAGCTATAGATTCGAGCCACTCCGACACCATCTGTCACAACCTAAGACCTCACTTAAAATGACTAGCCGGAAGTTACCATTTAAATTTTTTGGTTTTGTATAAGTATCCAAGATTTATCTAGTGCATAGTCAATGTGGGACTATTATTCATGAACAAACAAAACGAGTTTAAACACCCACTTCTCAGCTGACTATGCATCACACGAAACTAGTTTACATTGAACCCATGCAGGATATACAAAACGCCTAAACTTCCATGAGATGATATCCGACTGAAAGCACGTTGCCCAAGTCTCACTGCTGCTGCTGCTCCTCCAGAAGGCTACTGTATACTGTGCCTATACAAGAGAAATAAGCCCAACAGAGAAAGCCAAAGTTTGCACTAATCTCGAAGTGGCTATTGCACGTTTCAACGGTGGATTCGCACCAAGGAAGATGAATCCTTGTTTCGCACCCATTCATCATCCCACACAGCTACTTCAAGATGAGTGCAGAGCGGATACTCCCAATGCCATATCCTCCCTTCTCCTATACACCAAAACTGATTAAGCGAGTCCTCACACGATATCACCCCCTAGAGATATCCTCCGAGATGGATAAATATTCCCCAAACCGCCCCCCACCCACACCCAAAACCCTCGCTCCTATACGCCCTCCGGCGCTCCGATGGCCGCCGCCGCCGCCGCCGCCGTTGTGGCCCGAGCTTTAGTCTCCTCCCCTATCGCCGCCTCCCGCTCCCCCCTCACCCTCATAATCTCCAAGCGCTTCCTCGCGTCCTCCCCCTTCGCCGCCGGCCTCCTCGGGCTCCGCTCCTCGTCGCCCGGCCTCTCCCGCGTGGCGGTCCGGCTGGGGGTGGCTCGGATCAACTCGGTCCGGTGCATGGCCCGGCGGGCTGGTGACTCGGCTTACTCGCCGCTGAACTCTGGGTCGGGCGGAGGGTTTAGCGACCGGCCACCGACGGAGATGGCGCCGCTGTTCCCCGGGTGCGACTACGAGCACTGGCTCATCGTCATGGACAAGCCCGGCGGCGAGGGGGCCACCAAGCAGCAGATGATCGACTGCTACATCCAAACCCTAGCCAAGGTCGTCGGCAGGTATTGATCGTTGTAAAGCGTTTTGTAACCTTTAATCGTATTGATTTCCTTAGTAGTTTGTGGAAAAAGTGATAGTTTCTTTATTTTTTCTGATATGGGAGTTGTGGGGGTGTTTTATACGGTTTTCTTCTTGAAAATATTATTCGCTTTGCCCCATCGTCTTTAAAATGTCATCTTTGGAGCATTACTGAAGGTTTATTCGACTTGGCTTTCTGATACATTGGGGCATGTAGCTAAGATCTAGGGGTGTCTGGATGTTTTTATGAAAGCAAAAGGTGGCAGGTGAAAAATCTGTCTTTTCTTGAACAAATCCTATTTTTTTTAGCATTTTCTGTGTTGATATTAGTTGGGACTGTTGATTTTATCAGTTTCAGTTTTCTGCATTTTGTTCTCTCACTTGTTTTTCTTCTAACGTTTTCATTCTTATGGTTGATTCATTGATTTTGTGCCAAACTAGTGAGGAGGAAGCTAAGAAGAAAATTTATAATGTGTCTTGTGAGCGGTACTTTGGATTTGGGTGCGAGATTGACGAGGAGACATCAAATAAGCTTGAAGGTCAGTATTATTGTTTCACGTAAATATAATTTAGCAACCGGGGATCCGTAGCTGTTGTTCTAGAAAATGTAAAAGCCACGGCTGCGTAGTAGATGGCGCAAGTTTTATTAGTGATATTGTCAGACTGATGCGTTCCTCAATTTAGTGGAGTAATTTGTGGGACAACGCTATCTTCTGGAAGCTCTTGTGGAATTTCTCTTTGGAATAGAACTGCCATCTATGTTGCCTTCCAAACATATGCCTTCCTTTCATTTATGGAGTCGCACTTTGTGTCACATTCCCTTCAGCAAGATGTTATAGATGAGCATTTGACAGGATGATTTTTTTAAAAAAAAGTCACAGAAAAAAGAGCAGATCAGGCAAATTAGTATAGAAATTGCTTTGGACACGACCATAAGATAGCAATGACAAGTTTGTAGTCAGATTTCTGTGAGGCAATGCTATGGTTTTACGGTTTCCTCTGTAACTTTGCATTATGAATCATTTTTTATTATCATTTTCTGAGATCATTCTATAGATTAGTTCTGAAGATTTCAATAAGTTGCGACATAGTAGCTATTAATTTTGTTTGAATGTTAGTAAAATATTTATTGATTCAATTTTTCTATTAATTTGAAGATGTTATTGCTCAGAGTTCTTGCATTGCATTGGCATCCCCCGGTTTTATGCATTTTATGACGAGTGTCTCGATTTGATTACAGGCCTTCCTGGTGTTCTGTTTGTGCTTCCAGATTCTTATGTTGATCCTGAGAATAAGGACTATGGAGGTAAGTGTTTTTAGCTTATCAACAACTGAAAAACTGATCCTTAATTATTTCATGAATTGTTACTTGCAAGGTATGCCGTCTCAGTAATGGATCCTGAATTGGTGCTACCTTATCTGTGTCAGTATGACTGGTACGGAGCCCGGTTTGGCATACTGAGTATTGGTACATCCTTTGTATCGTATACCAGTACCAAACTGGTACGCTATAGTAGTTTGGTACGCTATAGTGCGTTCTTTGATACGTTATGGCATACCATGGTTACTTGCATTGAATTTGTGAGCATTATGTTACATTTTTTTCAGCATCTAACTCATCTTTCTATTCCACGGTCTTGGCTAGATTATATCTTTTGTTTCGGCTTGTTGCTGATTCATTAATCTGTCTATTGCTGTACGTCGTTGACTTTTTCCATATCTATGTTCTTCCTTTGAAGGAAGCCACATGAATTATGTTACAGAATGAAAGAAAAAAGATAGCTGATAAGCAGAAACTATGTTGAAGTATCTAGTCCATCTTGGCAAAGTAGAAGAGCCTTGCGAGGCGATGTCTTACTTTGAATATTAACCTTCTCTCCTTTGGTCCTGTACTTCTTGTGTTGAGTGAAGTTGCAGTGTCAGCTGAGATGAGACTTTCATACTGCTGTAGGTTATTATTTATATCCATTTTCATTGTCTATGTGAGCTTTTCATTACATTGATCAACATTTGTTACGTTTACAATCAAGGTCCGCCGTACCGGATCCGGTAGGCGTACCAGTTGCCTACCGAACCGGTACGGGCTGGTTCGTACCGTGCTCCGGGCGGTACGAACCGCGAAGCTCTTCCCCGCCGGAGCCGGGGAAGAAGAAGAGAACCAGAGAGAGCGCGGGGAAGAGAGGGAAGGAACCCACCTTTGGCCGCCATCGGAGAGCCGCGGAGGGGCGTCGGAGGCCGGCGGGGGGCGGCAGGGGGCGGCAGGGGGAATTTGGGGATTTTTAAGTGAAGTCGGCAACCGACTTCATTTAAAATCCCCAAATTTAAAACCGCAGCCGCGTCCCTTGTTTCTTTCAAAACAGTGGACACGACCTTGGCCTCCGCCGCGCCCCCGCGGGTTCCCCCGCCCCCCGCCGGGCTCCGACGCCCCTCCGCGGCTCTCCGATGACGGCCGAAGGTGGTCTCCCTCCCTCTCTTCCCCGCGCTCTCTTTTTTTCTCCTTGTATTCTTCGTCTCCCGCACGGAACCGGCCTGTACCGGTTTCCACGGCTCCGGCGTGCTGGTAGCTGGCCGGATCGGTTTGTACCGGTCGGTACGGGCTGGTTCGGCATACGCTGTTTACAATTATTAGATAATATTTTTATGATGCTTATAATATCAATATAATGGTAATTTCCACTATATATATACTATACTATAATAGAGGTGCTGGAAAGGTTAATTTGGTTGTTTTTCAAAAGGGAAATTTTGATAGAAACCGCTATGACTTTGCATTTCTTAAAGGACCTATTAGTCATAAAATCATCTTATTGTTATTTTTGGCTCCATTTTACCGCCCCTTGTACTCAACTAGTTCAGGCATCTTTTTTCCAAAGCATCTTTCTTTTTTTTTTTCTTTTTGAATGAGCTTGCCTTTAAAGCTCTTCACCTAAATAGGAGTATCTGGAGGGAGGAGACTATCTTGTCTTAGGAGAAGAAAATGGAGAGGTGGCGGTGGGGAAGGGGGTTTCAACATAGTTCATCTTCTCTTCCCAACTACCACCCATATAAAGGCATATCCACTGTCCACCAATTTACATTCGTTGCATAAAAGGTAAAAGGTAGGTTGTTTATGGAATTGCTGTCTCAAATAACTAGTCCATCTAGGGAAATCAAAAGAGCCTTGCATGGAAGTTTCCTGCTTTGAATTGCTGATGGACTAAATATCAACTCTCTCCCTTGGTCCTGCACTTCTTGTGTTGAGCGAGTTGCGGTTTCGGCTGAGATGACACATTTTAACCATTAAGATATATACTCTAAAACAATAGAGGTTCCAGAAGGGTTAATTTGGTTGTTTTCTAAAAGGGAAGTCTTGAGGGAGGCACCCATTACTTTGCATTTCTTAAAAGATGTTCTGTTAGTCATAAAATCATCTTATTGTTATTTTCTCCTCCATTTTATTTGCCCCTTGAACTAGATTAATTCAGGCATCATGTTTTCCTAAACATCTTTCTTTTTAACTTTTTGAATGAACTTGTCTTCAAAGCTCTTCACCCACGTAAGAATCTTTGGAGGGCTGAGACTGTTGTCTTAGCAGAAGAGGGGAAAAAAGGGCAGAAGGGGGGGGGGGGTTTGGTTGTCGTTTGTTCAACATAGTTCCATCTTCTCTTCCCAACTGCCACCCATCTAGGGGCATATCCACCGTCCACCAATTTATGAATTATGTTGCATAAAAGGTAAAAGATAGGTTGTTTATGTAATTGCTGTCTCCAATATCTAGTCCATCTTGGCAAAGCAGAAGAACCTTGCATGGCAGTTTCTTGTTTTGAATGCTCATAGACTAATACCGACTTGTTCCCTTGGTCCTGCACTTCTTGTGTTGGGTAAAGTTGCAGGTTTGGCTAGGATGACATTTTAACCATTAAGATTTATACTGTACTACAATAGATGTACCAGAAGGTTTCATTTGATTGTCTTTTACAAAGAAAATTTTGAGGGAAACCCCCATAAGTTTGCATTTCTTACAAGACCTTCTATTAGTCATAGAATCATCTTGTTGTTAATTTTGGCTACATTTTATTTGCCCCTTGTATTTGATTACTTCAGGCATAATTTTTTTTCCTAAGCATCTTTCTTTTTTCCTTTTTGAATGAACTTGCCTTCAAAGCTCTTCACCCACAAGAATCTTTGGAGAGGTCAAACGCTTGTCTTAGCAGAAGAATTTATTTTATTTATTTTTATTATTTATTTATTTATTTTGAGAGGGGGGGGGGTGGTCAAGATAGTTCCATCTTATCTTCCCAACTCCCGCCCATCTAAGGGCATATACACTGTATGCACATTTACATTGCAAATGAACTTTGTTGCATAAGAGGCAAAAGATAGGCTGTTTATGGAATTGCTGTCTCAAATATCTAGTCCATCTTGGCAAATTAGAAGAGCCTTGCATGGCAGTTTCTTGTTTTGAATGCTAATGGACTAATATCAACTCTCTCCTTTAGTTCTGCACTTCTTGTGTTGAGTGGAGTTGCAGTTTCGGCGGAGATGAGACATTTAAATCATTATTGGTTATTATTCATTCGCATCTTATGCGAGTGCTTTTCCTTTTCATATCAATCAATGCATTGTGTCATGTGTGTTCTTTTGTAGAGGTGCCAAAAGAGTTAATTTGGTTGTTTTCTAAAAGGGAAGTTTTGAGGGTGACACCCATTACTTTGCATTTCTTAAAAGATGTTCTGTTAGTCATAAAATCATTGTTATTTTCTCCTCCATTTTATTTGCCTCTTGAGCTAGATTAATTCAGGCGTCATGTTTTCCTAAACATCTTTCTTTTTACTTTTTGAATGAACTTGGCTTCAAAGCTCTTCACCCACGTAAGAATCTTTGGAGGGCTGAGACTATTGTCTTTTTACTTTTTACTCTACTACAGTAGAGGTGCCAGAAAGGTTAATTTGGTTGTTTTCTAAAAGGGAGGTTTTGAGGGAGACACCCATTACTTTGCATTTCTTAAAGATGTTCTGTTAGTCATAAAATCATATTATTGTTATTTTCTCGTCCGTTTTATTTGCCCCTTGAACTTGATTAACTCAGGCGTCATGTTTTCCTAAACATCTTTCTTTTTTACTTTGTGAATGAACTTGGCTTCAAAGCTCTTCACCCATGTAAGAATCTTTGGAGGGCTGAGACTATTGTCTTAGCAGAAGAGAGGAAGAAAAAAGGGGGGGGGGGTCTGTGGTTTGTTCAACATAAGTTCCATCTTCTCTCTCCCCAGCTGCCGCCCGTCTAAGGGCATGTCCACCGTCCACCAATTTACATCGCAAATGAATTATGTTGCTTAAAAGGTAAAGGTTAGGTTGTTTATGTAATTGCTGTCTCCAATATCTAGTCCATCTTGGCAAGGCAGAAGAACCTTGCATGGTAGTTTCTTGTTTTGAATGCTCATGGACTAATACCAACTTGGTCCTGCACTTCTTGTGTTGGGTAAAGTTGCAGTTTTGGCTAGGATGAGACATTTTAATCATTAAGATTTATACTGTACTACAATAGAGGTGCCAGAAGGTTTCATTTGGTTGTCTTTTAAAAAGGAAGTTTTGAGGGAAACCCCCATAAGTTTGCAGTGCTTAAAAGGCCTTCTATTAGTTATAGAATCATCTTGTTATTTTTGGCTACATTTTATTTGCCCCTTGTACTCGATTAGTTCAGGCATCATTTTTTTCCTAAGCATCTTTCTTTTTTCCTTTTTGAATGAACTTGCCTTCAATGCTCTTCACCCACAAGAATCTTTGGAGGGGTCAAACTCTTCTTAGCAGAAGAATTTATTTTATTTTTTTTATTTTTTATATTTATTTATTTATTTATTTATTTTGGGGGGTGGTCAAGATAGTTCCATCTTCTCTTCCCAACTCCCGCCCATGTAAGGGCATATACACTGTACGCACATGTACATTGCAAATGAACTTTGTTGCATAAGAGGCAAAAGATAGGCTGTTTATGGAATTGCTGTCTCAAATATCTAGTCCATCTTGGCAAAGCAGAAGAGCCTTGCATGGCAGTTTCTTGTTTTGAATGCTAATGGACTAATATCAACTCTCTCCTTTAGTTCTGCACTTCTTGTGCTGAGTGGAGTTGCAGTTTCGGCGGAGATGAGACATTTAAATCATTATTGATTATTATTCATTCGCATCTTATGAGAGTGCTTTTCCTTTTCATATCAATCAATGAAATGTGTCTTGTGGGTTCTTTTGTTACTTATTACAACTTTATCAGTTGTTCAAACATAAAATGATGATTAATAACTAGTATACAATGGTCTGCTTAATATTCAAGGAACCTGTCAATGTAAAACTAATATCTTATTTTGTGAATGTTGATAAGGTTGAATAGTGTGTGTCATGATTGGTAGAATAGCACGTTTTGTATTGTTACTACTGCTCATAATAACTTTAAAAGCAAGAGGTGAGAGAAAATCTGATTTAGCAAGAAAGAATTCAAAGCTTCTAAAAGCAATATTTTTAGTATATGTGGACTCTAAGAACTTTCAAGAGAGGAGGAAGAAAGATATTTTTGAACCAAGGAGCAAAGTTGAGATGAAATGCATTAGAAAAAAGTTAATTATGATTTATGAGTTAATTATTTTAGGTATTTTTCGAATTAATCTAGATTATAGTTAAATTATCCCTAATCTAAAATCCTTAGATAGAACTTAGTTAAATTATCCCAGATCTATAATCTTTGGTAGCCATGTGCATCTATGCATGCGCGCGCGTGCAGAGAGAGAGAGAGAGAGAGAGAACAATTTTGTTTTCAAATCCCAATAACCATGCTTTCTATAGGGTATCGCCACTGTCATCCTTCTCCCCCAACAACAAACACACACCAACACAAAAGAAGTGTCTCATTTAATCACAAAAACAAAAAAAAATGCCTCATGTTAGTTTTAATCACAAATTATATCGCATTAAAAACAGATTGTTGCTAGCCAGAACCTGTTGTTTTTAAATATCTAGTCCATCTTGACATCTTGGTAAAGTAGAGGAGCCTTGCCAGGCAATTTCTTACTTTTAATGCTAATGGAAATTAACATCAACATTCTCTGCCTTGGTCCGCATATCTTGTGTTGAATGAAGTTGCAGTGTTAGCTGAGATGAGACACGTGAATCTCTATTAATTATTATTCAGATGCATTTTCGCATGCAACTCATAAATAGAGTATTTAGTATTCAAGAATGGTTTGTTGTTGGCCTGTTCGATCCTACTATGTGTGTTTTGGCAAAGCTTATTCGTTCCATTTTCATCCAGCATATTAATCTGAGGCAAAGCAATTTGTTCATATTTTGATTAGAACCTCTTGTAACCACGACCTTTGCAGCTGAGTTGTTTGTGAATGGGGAGATTGTGCAAAGATCTCCAGAGAGGCAGCGGAGGGTTGAGCCGGTGCCGCAGAGAGCGCAAGATAGACCCAGATACAACGACAGGACCCGGTATGTGAGGCGGAGGGAGAATCAACGTTGAGCATGTGTGTTCTAGCTGAAGGTTTGGCTGTACACACATTGGAAGATAAGTTATATATAGCTCAAGGTGCATTTATGTGATGTTAGCTGGGAGATATGCATTGTGGCAGGACAGTTTATCGTTTGCCTATTTTCCTGCGAGGTACTGTGTTCATCCAGGTCATAGCTTGAGTCTAATGAAATGTTTCAGTTGATGGCTTTTTGTGTATGCAGTTGGACTTGGGATTTATTAAGCTATAATGTTTTGCTCTTTGTTTGTTCCTGCGTATTCTCACTATTACTTTTCAAATTACCTGCGAACAAGTTTTCCAGGTGTGCTTCAGCTATGCTTGGCAAAAATATGTTGCTGAAGTTTATCGCCATCATGCTGAGGTTGCAGTGTTAGCTAGCTGATCAAATGAGAGTCTGAGCTTGATTTCGCATTTAAGGTTCAAAACTAATTTCAAGCTGAAATCAAACAAATGCTTCATTTCAAGTTGAATTTGATCATACCCAGGCTTGATCATGTCCTAGTGATGGCTGCAAAAGTGTTGCCTTCGCCTTTGTGCCGTGTAGTTCATGATTCATGCCTTCTCCTTCCCTTCTTTAGTCCTCTTTGATTGGGGAGAGGTCCTGGCCTCTGGTTTATCTAGTCAAACCAGCATGATGGGTGGGTTCGAAAGGGTTCGAAGTTGTTTGGTATTTCCTTTTTATATTTGGGTATGGTAAGCCGCTTGCATTCCAATGTATCTCAAAATCATCAGGTAGATTGGTTTCTTTATCTTTATTTACAGCAAGGGGTCATCAAGGAAAATGAAGAGATCCTCTTGGGCGAGGATTGAGTCTTATGCTCGTCGTTGAATCAAATAATTTTATTTTATATATATATATATATATATATATATATATATATATATATATATATATATATATATATATATATATATATTTATATAAAGTTGGGAATGCCATCTAGTTCAGTTGGTAAAACTTGCTAGGAGTTAAATGGTGGTGACCTGAACTAGAATCTCACCATGGAACAACTTTTTTTAGTTCAGAAAAAAAAAGAAGATCTAAATCATGCTTAGTTCTAATGCTCGCTCGAAGTTCAGTCATGGATGCTCTCATCTGAATTCTGAAAAAAAGACGCTACTACACTTTATCTCAGATTTATCTCCACGTAGATATGAGTTGCTTTAAAATAATGAACACTTTCCAGCCAGTTAGTTTGCCGATCTACCTCCTTGTAGAACTGAAGTACTTTTAAGATAATGAATTGACGATAATCTAATGCCTTAAAAATCTTGTAAGCATGAGCAGTGCAATCGATCATCCTCCCATTTCATCCATGCCAAGATGGTGCTTGAATCACTTTTCAGCCAAATAGAAGTAGATCCAAATCAAATAGGAGTCACCAAAATTGAAATGTCTGCTTCCAAAGTTGTATTTGTCATCATTGGGTAAGCTGTCACAGGTTGGACTGTTGTAGCCAAACCTAAAGCCGAGTGCCTCTTCAGAATCTGTTTTTCTTTTCTTTGAAAAGGAGAGTTTTGAATCCTAGTTTTTGTACAGTCCCAAGTTTCATTCCCAGATGATTAAAAGCCAAGACTTTTCTGAGAAAAGAAAAAAGGAAAACCAGATTTCAAGTCAAACCAAGCAATATGAATAGGGAATAAGAAGCATGTCGCTTTCATTCGGAAAAAAGGACCAGTGGTTACCACTGAGGTGGTAGCATGGTTGGAACGGGGCTAACATTCCACCGAAGTGGCCCAGATTCGAAATTCACGGGCGTCGATTAAATGCGGAAACCGGATGCCTCCCGTCCAGTTTGCCCGATGAGTCGCTAATCCGATCTGCTGGTACATAAATGGTGCTGGTGTGACGTGCTCACATATGAAAGGGGCTGCCACGTTGGTGGAGCTCCCCCGCAAATGAAGAGAGTATGAGAAAAGTTTGTTTGTCCGTACGAATATTTTCCGGCGGAAAAAGAATCCAGTAGAAATTGCTTGGCGGGTGAGGTTCTCTTCAACCCCCCCTCTTGCTAAAGCTTAAAAAAAAAAAAAGAAAAAAAAAAAAGAAAAAAAGAAGAAGAAGAAGGAGCAGAGTGGAGAGTGGATCCCACGGACGTTAAAACCCTGCCTTATATCAGCGTTCAGGATAACAGTTTCCATCGCCACCTTATCATCCCATCTCTCACAACTCAAAATCGCCCCCGGAGACCGAGAAGAGAGACGGCTAGACGGTTAACACAGATGGCGGGAGTCTCCTTCCTCTCCACTCTCCCTTCAGTCCTTCCCCACTCTCCTCAGCCTTCCCTCTCGTTAGCCGCACCTAAACACACCAATGTATGCTTCATTTCTCTCTTCTAAGTGTCTTCTCTAATTTTCTCTCAAATATTTTCAGTAGCCCAGTTTCATTTTCTCTTGCTATACTTTCTTTGTGCAAAGCTCAGTTATAGCCAAAAGAGCCCTAAATGGATGTCCTTTTTTGTTTATTTTTCTTTTCCTTTTATGTTTTAGCTGCAACAAAATTCTTATCATTTGTTGAATATTTGTTGCTCGAGAGGCTCAATAAATTGGTTGTGTGAAACCAGGGTGGAATCTGCTGCCAACGTAGGGACGGCGATTCCGGTGTTCCTGATGGACAGCACCGGTTTAATCGAAGGGATGTTCTTAGCTGCTTTGGTGTGGTCATTGGCATGGTATGTACCACTTGAAATTGAAATAATATTGTTTTCTTTTTGAGGTACGGTTTGTGATTTGAATCTTTGTAGGGTTGATTCCCCTCATGTTAGTATGTGTGATGATATTGTGGTAATTGAAGACCCTTCAAATTATTAATTCTATGGAACATGCAAGAGAGGTGGCACTAGAGATTGGGTTCTCATTGTTCCAATTGCTACTTACATCTTGCAATTGAATGTGAGGAATGAGCTTGGCTATTGACACTAACAATCAAGTTCTTTGTATTCTTGATGTGTTTTCAAGCTTTTTGTATGTTTTGGTTAGAAAATATCCATGGCAAGATGGCCACAATAAATGTCCTAAGTTACATGTGTTACATGAGAGGCCTATAGGAATAGTTTTAAAGCAGCTTTATTAGTTGCTGTCCAAATCCTGGGAATGGCCAACAAAGAACTATTGTTAGTTTCTCTAGGTGAAGGAAGGATCAACCAGACCTACTCTAGGGTTTTACGTGTGAAGGAGGACAGGGGGAATCAAGATCTAGGTTTTCAAGGCTTAATTGAATAGTTTATTATAAGTTTATAATCGGATTTCAGCAATTTAATGTGCGTAGATTTAAACAGGCAGCAATAACTTTCAGATCTGAACAGTCAGATAGTAGAGAGTAAGTATTGCACTCCCTGTTCATATTGAAATCAACAAGGATTCCAATATGGGGATTAAATCCAAGAAAGTAAGCATATGCTCAAAGATCTTCTTCTCGTTGTCGACATTGCTGATAGAAAGCATCAATCTTGAAAGTCAACTCATGATGAAAGGCTGGTAAGAAAGGAGAGGATGCAAGGGAGATCAAGCGAAAGCAACGAGGAAAAGCAGGGCCCTTAGCTCTTATGCCAAATTAATGCACAGCCAATTTAGGATGGTACGCATTGTGTGGGAGGACCCTAGGAATAGGATAGTTTAGGGTTTAAAGCAGTTTATTACCTGCTGTCCAACTCCCAAGAATAGGGCAACAAAGAACTGGTATTATTTTTCTAGGTGATATGACCCTACTCTAGGGTTTTATGTGTGAAAGAGGATAGGAAAAGCCAAGAACTAGGGATTTCAAGGCTTTTTTAAATAGTTCACAACAAGGTTATAATCAGATATCAGCAATTCAATGTACACAGATTTAAACAGGCAGCAATAAATTTCAGATCCGAGCAGTGAAATAATAGAGAATAAGAATTGCAATCCCTACTGATATGAAAATCAACAAATATTTCGATGCATTGATTAAATACTAGAAAGGTATCTAAAAAAACCTGAAATCTGATTAAAATATCTAAAATAATTGTGGTAGGCATTTAACAGAAAGCAGAATTAGTAGAGAAAGAAGAGAGGATAAGAAAGAATGGAAGAGATATTGAGGGGGGATGGGGGGGTGCGGACAGCTTGCTCACAACCTTCTTTACTTCATACTTTTCAGCATACATCCCCTTGCAGGACCCTTTCTGGATTCTTTATGGACTCAACAAAAACCTAGAAAGTTCCTAGTTGAAGTCATCTAGGGCTGTTACAAATATTGAAAGAAATCCCTCAAAAGTCTCACTAATTTACCCCCTATTTGACTATTAGGAGCACTCTTTGAATATTACGGTTAGCTCCAGGATACTTTCCTATATAAAACACATCAATTAATGAAAGAAACAAAATACAAAAATTAAACCTAAATAATTGTTAAACCAAATAAAATTAAAAAAGAACCTTGGATTATTGGACTTTTGTTGACTACTCTATGAACTCAAAGGATGCTCCCGCATCAACACCCCAAATTACAAGCTAACTACAGTGTGTATCTATACACGGTACATTGCATACTTACACATGTATAAACACATAAAAAAAGCTACTGAACAAATGACATGCTAATTGGATAATTTCACAAGTTATCTTGTACTCTTCAGATTTACTCTCTCTATGGCATTCACATGGTGAGATTATGGAAACATGAATTTTTTGAATTAGAAATGTTCTAGGGGCATAGCATACAGTAAGAAGGAGGTCCATATGAATGCATGATGAAAGTAGTGGGGGCGGATCAATGAGCAGTAGATGGCCGTAGTGGGTGGCTTCGAAAGGATCAATTATATAGCTTATCATGAAATTGAGCCAACAAGTTATTTGGTCCTGAGTACGGGTACCATATGAGAATGATTTCTGTCAGTTGTGTTATAAAACAGTAACCCATAAGGACAATTTCTTACTCCTGCAAAGAGGAAGAATTTACACCTGATCTTTAGTGATTCAGAAAAAGAGCATCTAATATCATGATAAAACACTAACTAAAAGATTATTGTCAGCCATGACCGTAAGCGGCCACATAATTTAGTTTTGAAGGAGAAAATAGAATGTCATATTTTAGGAGAAATCTTCTGCATGGCCAGAGGAACAGACAACGAGAATCTAAAAGAAAGAGAAAAGAAGAAGATGAAGAGGAAAGGAGAGTTTTTTGAAATTAAAAAAGAAGTGGATCATCTTACTTGGGGATCTCTTACATGTATCCTCAAGTGGTGATTTAGCTTGGTAAACATCCTGTACAATCATTTCTTGTTTCATCCTTTTTACTCCTTGCTATAATGGGGAGATTTACATTTAAGGTGTAGTGATCTGAAGGGCTTATGATTATACATTTCTTTGCATAATGAAATCTGTTATCATTTTCATCATTTTATGCTATAGAATCTCATCTTCCAATTCCAAAATTAGCCTTGCATTGAAGTTAATTGTAAATTAGGACCTAATTGAATGAGATAGTGCATGGTGTTTATTGGCCATTTTTCGGGGGGAGATAAACACAAATATACACACAGAAAAGACAAGAATCATATGAACCTCCAATTCTCCATTATCACCCTATAGTTCAAATTTTGGTCAGAGTTTCATATAGTTATCAGCACTTCTTCAGAAGGAAAGTCAAAAAAGAAAGGCGTAATTGAGCTAATATAGTAGTTTGTTAGAAAACAGGGCCTCTGCCTTGTAGCCATGTTTACATGCTTCGTGGGTTCAGTCTAGAAATCCTGACTAAGAACTATTTATTTTAAAATAATCCAGATACACATGCAAGCATGGATAGGGAGACAGATAATATAATTTCTGTATGCATCACAATTAAATGTGTATTATAGCATCACAATTCAAGATTGTCGGATGTGAAAGCAAACTTTTGCCAGCGAATACATACAAAGCTCCAAATGATCTAGTTCACATATATCAAGAGTCCCATGAGGCGCCCAAGTTTTAAAAGAGTCAGTACCTTTTACAAGCTTATTAGCTAGCATGTCCACATAACATCGCTGAATTATGCAAATATGTGATCATATGACTGCTATTCTTCATTTCAGTTACCTTCCTTTTTTTAATGAATTTGAATGAGTAATGATGTCATGTTAATTTCTGCCAGTTGTGATTACCTTCTTAGGAAATGATAGCAAGCTCAGGGTCATTCCCAGGAATGGCCAGTGCCGCCGATTTGATTCAACGTAGACAACGCTCAGAATTTCAGTGTATGCTCTCTGACACCATTCACATCTCTAATTTATATTGCAATTTGTTTTCGATAATCTGTCCTTTCAATCTCCTTTTGCAGCAAATATCCGAAATACTCTTTTCACGGTTATAAAGGTAAAATGTAGTTCATGGTGCTGGCTCAGCTGGGCATCATAACAAATCACTGTGAAGAATATATTCTGACCTGATTTTCTGTTTATCCCTTAGTTAATCATGTTAGATATGAAATATCATAACCTCTTTCATGTCTTTTGAAGGGATACCCAGATCTCATATCATCTCTACAGACCCTAGCATTAAATGATGCCATGACATATGACAAGGTAAGATTACTAAACTTTACTGATCCAAGAAATGTTTTTTTCGTTCCAAATACTTTTAGTGTATTTCTGGAAAGAACTGATTTCTTAAAACCAAGTCTGTAGGCTACAAAATCTGGGGGTCCAAATGGATCGATCAGGTTAAGGTACGAACTACACATACTTAACTTGGGAGTCTAAAGTTCTTCATTCTAGGTCTTATCCTAGTGAGGTACGGTTACTCAAGATAATAAAACCAGTTCCTTTTTTCTTTCCCTTTTTTTATTTCAACAAAAGTCCGGAAATCAGCAGACCTGAAAATAGTGGGCTTTCTGCTGCTTTGAAACTCCTCGTGGAAACAAAACAGGAAATAGATTCTTACTCCAAGGGAGGGCCTATTTCATTTGCAGACCTCATCCAGTTTGCAGGTAAGTTGTATCTCTGTGCTGTAGAAATTAATTTAGAGTTCACATTTGATCTTTAGTGAGGATTAGTATAAAAACATTGTAAAGAGTGTTAGTTAGGACTTCAGTATAATCCTTGTGGAATTGTCCTCTCTGATGGCCTTGGAGATTTGTTGGTACAGATAAAAGTGGCGAAATTTTGATGGTCCAACGTTGCAATGGTTTTCTTGGAATCTTGTCTCCTTTTGACCACCATGGATAAGAAATTCATTTTATGGTGTAAGAGAAGAATTGAAACTATGGCTTTGGCAAAAACAATTAACGGGCCCAGATAAAAATGTAACGGAGCTTAGTTGTGCCATAAACAATCAACATAACTAGCAGGCCAAGGAATTTCCATCGGATTCCTTCACCAGTTCTGGAGCATTTACAATTGCATAATTGGATATTAAATCTTCAAAATTCTATTGTTACTAGTATGACATCAATTGTAGTAATATACTCTTCTGAAAACTTAAAAAATTCTGTTGATGACTTTGTTCAGATTTAGAGTGTTTCATTCACATTTAGATCTTTGAATTTTGGGAAGTCTGATTAGATTCTTAACATATCCTGAATTATAATAATAATAATAAATCAAATCATTTGCATACTTCCCATGGATGTCAACATGGTTCTCACCTGAGCACCTAGAGGGAGGGATCTGTTGACACGGAAGCTTTTTAGATATTTTTGCAAATTCTATGTTTCTAGGCTTCGCTAGAGGTTGCATGGCCTTGTCTTACATCCGTGCAAAGCAAAAGGATAATTATATTTCAGGCCAACATTACCATCATGGATTAACTTTATTTTTGAGATAGAAAATGTTCTTGCTATAGCAGTAAGAGTTAATTGCTTGTTTACAAAGCATGCAACAATTTGCCAAAAATATTTCTTTCAATAATCTAATTTAATTCTGCTATTTGTGCCCAAAGTTTCACCCAATTTTTGCTTAGAAAGCATTGCTTATTGTAACACCATTTGTATCAGATCTGCCTGTTTTGCATCACATCCCCCATATGGTATGTGAACCCAACCTCTGCTGATGTATAGCACTTGAATTGTCTGGCCTGTTATTTGAGACTGGAGAGTTATGAGGACTAGGAAGCTTTAGCTACAGGTAGCATTACTCATTTTGAAGACAGTAAACAAAACCATGAAAACAATTACTGTTCTGTTATAAGTTATAACTCTAGCCAGAATACTAGGTTTTAAGTGTAAGTTTAGCATATTGTTTACTGACTCCTTTGAAATTTATATGAATCGAGAAAATACAATTCAATTAGTCTAAGACATCTTTCTGCAACAGCACAAGCAGCTGTAAAGAAAACCTTTCTTGATTCTGCAATCCGCAAATGTGGTGGGAATGAAGAGAAAGGGAGATTATTATATACAGCATATGGTTCAAATGGGCAGGTCTATTTCTAGACTGATCCTGCATTTATATGAGCTTGTTGTATGATATTAATCAGATTATTTTTTTTTTCCAACTCAATGCCAAATCTTTTCAATTAGTATCTCCACCGATCATATCAACAATACTGATGAAACATACTTAAAAGTCAACTCATTTATTATAGTGTTATGTTACCTAATCATCTTGTTATGGATATAATACAGTTGTTTTTATGTTTTCATTCATATGTTATGATACAATTTTTTAAATTTCTGACCTTGGCAACAGGGGGACTTGGGATACAAATTTTGTCAGCAGTTATTGGTCATCTAAATATACCGATACATAGAAGATTGCATTCCTGAGGTCCTGATTGATGTGAAAATGATATGGGTGAAGTTTGGGTGCGAGCATATGCAATTTTCTGTTCCCTGACATTTCAAAAAAAAAAAAAAACTATATTGAATTACCATGTTGCAGCACTGAAGCCATTTCGCTGCTGTAAGCAGTTCTAGTGAAATGCAGTTAGAGACATCCTATTTAGTTTCATCTCTAGGTTGTTGGAGCTGATTTAAGGAATCATTTTTTTAGACGAATGCATTTCTTGGAAAATATGCTGAGCTCATGCACATCAATGCTAGAGTTCAAAGCTTTGAACTATATGTTCACTTATTTCCTGTGCCATCTATGGGTCCTTACTGTTCTTTTACATGAACCTGCCAATCTTACCAAATATTTAGATCATCGAGTTGGTCTTGCATCTGTATGAAGTACAGTATTTTAAGAGTATATGGAAGTATTCTTTCCAGCTAGAAGCAGCATATGGTTATCAAAGTAAGCTTATGTCAGTGACATATTTGCATCTTTTTTTCCACATCAATAGTGGGGCTTGTTTGACAAACAATTTGGGCGAAGTGATGCTCAAGATCCTGATCCAGAAGGAAGGATTCCTCAGTGGGATAAGGCTTCTGTCCAGGAAATGAAAAACAAATTCTCTGCTATTGGCTTTGGTCCTCGCCAGGTAATTTTTTTCCATTAATAGTAGCCTAATTAATTTGTTTAGCTAAAATATGTAAAAGCATATCTATTTCGTAATTTCAGCGGGCCAACTCATAATATCTTTGTACCATCCACTATGTTGTTGCTTTGAGCCTGGATTATATTGGAGTCACCCTCCACAATATGCAGCTTATGCGACAATTTCCAAAAATTAAAGAGTTAAGTTCAGTGTTTTATATGCCCAACAAATTTCCATGTATCCAACTATGAACTTGAGAGACACTCTAACTAAATCCAAGAGGATCAAATAGGGAAAGTCATGTAGTTTTTGGCTTGTAAGTTTTGTCATTCAATAGTGCCTGGATTTTTAATAACTATTTTTCTATAAACAAGAAAATCATATAGATTGTTTAGGATATTCTCCTGATTTGTACACACTTTTCTTCGGGTTCAGTATTTATAAAGCATGCATGTCATTATATAAGCTTATTTGACATATCAATCTCACTATTTTGCATTCATGCAATGCTCTTTACCTCCACATATATCATACACATTATCATTGGAACTGTCCTATATTATTGCTAAACCTATGGCAGTTTTGTAAAGTTACTAGTCATTGTTGTAACAGTGAGGTTAATTGTTTGCAGCTTGCTGTCATGTCTGGATTCCTGGGTCCTGATCAATTGGCTACAGAGAACCATTTGGCATCAGATCCAGAAGTTCTTCCATGGGTTGAGAAGTATCAGCGTAGCCGAGAGACTGTGTCACAAACTGATTATGAGGTGAGACCTGCTAATTATTGCACACTTAATGACATTTTATAATATTTTAAGATATTGATACTTCTACTTAATCTTGTTCAAAGATAGTTTGTATACACCCATACACACAATAAGTGCAGATTTTCTCATATCTCAAAAAAAGTCGTGCCTGCCCCATCAGATCAAATCCATTTCCCTAAGCGAATATTGAATTTATCTCTGATATTAAATCGCATGCTTGTCTCTTGCATTTTTTTTTCTTGTTGGGGCTTAAACAGTGCCCATCTCCATTTATTTGGTTTAGAAGATTCTCATTCTATACTTTGTACTCTCTCACAACTCCGACCGCCATCAATAATAAGACATTGGTTTGTTCTGTTAAGCAAGACGATGGTCCACTTTCAGCTTTGCCGAACAATGCTATATCCAGGAAATAATTTCTTATAAATTCACCTTCGAGCATCCTTTGTTTTGGAATTTTGCTTCTCTTGGATGAGCCCTGTATTAGACAGAAAAGCTTCATTGAACAACTGCAATATATGATCGCCCATTTGATGATGTTAAACCATAGCTTTGTTGGATCCATTGGTTAACTTCCAAATGAATCTAGGGCGTGTTTGGTTCACGACTGGAATCAGAATGACCATATTTTTTGATGTGTTTTGTTCATAACCGGAATTGAAATTAGAATTGGAATGGAATTTGAATACTAGGGAAGGGTTGGGATTGAGTTTTGGGGGTATTCCTATTGCCCCCTAGAATCCGAAAAGGAATGGGACTTCCCCCAAAAAAATGACCGGAATGGGAGTCGCTCATTCCGATTCTTATTCCAAAGCCCAACTCTCCCCAACCAAACATGCCCTTAAAGGATGCTCACATTTGAATGGTGCTTACTCAGCTGAAGCATCCTCTTATTCTTAAGCGCTGCACCTTATTATGTTTCTCTAGAACTCAACCATTTTATGCTCATCAGTGCTTTTGTTTTTTGTCCTTTCATTGCAGGTTGACCTAATAACAACCCTCACAAAACTGAGCTCCCTTGGCCAGCAAATAAACTATGAAGCATATACATACCCAACAAAAAAGATTGAACTAGGCAAATTGAAACTGTAAGGAGCAGCCAGGGTGCTCAATTTACTAGTTCCTGAGATCAAGCTTTCAAAATTGGGTACTTGCCTTGCGTATCTATTCATCATTGGTTGAAAGTTCCGGGCAAGTTTCTTCACTTTTAAATGCAAGTTTGCTGCCTTTTAAGCATTTTGTTTTTCCAAATAAGCCTTGGTGCAAGGAAAGAAGATTTCTACGAGTCTCCTGGTAATCGTTTGTACCTTATAACAGCATAATGTCTTCTTTTCATTGTCTTGTCATTATGTCAGAACATTTATATGGCCTCCAATTGCTATGGTAGTTGTCTGTAATTTTGTATATGTAGTTCATGAGAAAGTGACACCAAGAATCAATTGTTCCAATCAATTTGCAGTTGTAGCCATCTTAATTGTTTTCTATATGTCTTCATTTCAAATTTTCACTTTGTTTTGTCTTAGAAACTGCCTTCAAGAAGAACCTGATGTACTCTTATCTCTTCAAAGAAAACAATTATCTTGTGCTGCAAGGTTTATAATCTCTTTCATGCAACTATGCAAAATTTGTTTATGCTGATGGAAGGCAGAACAGATTTTTATATAACTTATCCAAATAGTTTAACAATCGCTTGTAATTGAACTGTTTGCTGTAATCTCAACCTTAGCTGATTTTTTTTGTAATACTTTGAAGACTTTTGCAATGTGTTGTCTATGTCTGCCCAGCTAATTCGATAAGTATGTCATCCAAATACAAAAAAACAAAATCGTGAATAAAAGGCCATAATACCTCATTTTCAATTGCACCGATGTAGCAAGTGCATTGCATAAGCCGAATAGCATGACTAGCAACTAGAATAAGCCTTGCCTTGAAAGCTGTTTTCCATGTGTCCTTGACATGCATGCATGCCTTGATCAATCTAGTGATACATCAATCCAGGGAGGAGGCACACTTTTTTGGTGATGATTTTGTGTATGACATGATAATCAATGCATATACTTCAGCAACCATCTTTCTTGGCGGTAGCATCACAAGTAAACCATATGGAGAACTACTAGGCTTTATTATTCCTTGATCTAGGAGCTCAGTGATTTGCTTTTTAATTTTTTTGGTTTCCCTGACTAAAATATAGTATGTTCTAAGATTTGATAAAGTGGTATTTTCACTATTGTCTGCAGAGAATTGCATCCTAATCCCATAAATATGGGCTCTCAATAATAACCTAACATATAAAGGAGTCACATGCAATTACCTCATCAATATACCTTTTAGTTATTGCAAGGTATATTGCTTGTTCATTCATAATTCAACATATTTTTTAGATCTAGCCAAGAAGATAGGGACAGGAATAAGGGGTGCCATACAACTACAACTTCTGAATTAAGACTTTCCAACATGAGTTTCTTTTGTCTACCAGGATATATAAGAACTCTAATGTCCTTTGTTTAACTTGAATCTTCAAGTAAAAAGTTCTTCATGCAGTTATATCTAACCATTAAAGTTAACTCGGGGTTTGCTTATTTGGGCTTAGGTAGCTCCCCAGCTTCAGTTACGTTAGATTCTACTTTTCCTTTCTTCTTGGCATCTCCTTTCGACTTTTTTCCTTTTGGTTGAATTCTAGGTGAAATTTCTAGTATTCTCTTTCATATGCCCACTAATTATGCAATAGTCACAATATTTTTTTTGAGTGGTATTAACTTGCTTCTTATCTTTCTTTCTTTATAGATTGTTTTTCCATTACTTTTACTGTTATTCTTTGATTTATTATCCTTCCTCCCACCTCCATCTTTGGCTTGTTCTTTTTCTCTATATCCATTACTTTCACACAAACCTCACCAATATTTTCCACCTTAAAAAGCTTTTTTTCTTTTTGGATGCTCCTACTGAGACCCCTGACGTACTTCATTAAGACTGCATATTCATTTATAGATATTTTGGAAAAAAGAATGAATCTATGGAATGAAATGTTATAATTAGTCATACTCCTCATTAACATATTACCACAATATACTAAATCTTTTTCATGGCCAATTGGATAAAATATCTTCATTTTTTTTTTGAAATTATCTCTACATCATATTAGACACATAATGTTTGCACATATGTTCCATTGGATTACAACCATGACTAGAGAGTTTCCAATGAGCAAAAGTTCCATCTGGACACTTGTATACCGATATAAAATAAAATAATTTTTTAGATGTTCTAACCAATTATCCAATTTCTCCACATTAACCTTCCATCATAAACAATTATATCGATTCGAGCTTCAACTTTAAAAAGGTTGAAGAGAGGGATTCTAATTATCTACAAGTTTATTGTTCCCTAATTCCTCTACATCCTCTTAAATAGAAGACTTGTTCTCTTTGCCCAATGTTATACGAGTTTTGCAAAGGGAGTAGGACTCTATGCGAAGGCTCTCGAAGTTGAAGGCACTTGGCAAGGTGCGAACTGTACGTGCGAGTGGTGTTATCTTCTCTTCCATCTGGTTGAGTTGATCTTTCACATCATCTCCTTCAACAACCATCATTCTTATCTGTCTCTCAATAAACCTTAAGCATATCTAATTTCTTACTTGTCTACCAGTACTATTAACAAGTTTGGACTACAAACTAGAGAAAGAGAACCCTAGACTCTAATACCGACTTAATCTGATTTGAGAGAATGAATTTCTTTCTTCCATCTACTTAATTAAATTTTTTACAAACATAAAAATGAGGAACACAAAAATTTGATGGAAAAATTTGCCAAATTTTGTCCTATTTACTTTCTTTAGAAATGAATATATAAAACTATGGCATGAGGTTGAGTCTTTATTTATACTAGTGAGGTTTGTTTTTCAAAATATAAATTAAGTCTCTTTTTTGATTAAAAAGATTTAAATTTTCAAAAAATTAAAATATAAAATTATAAAAATTAGTCAAGAAGTTTGATTATAGGTCTTAAATCAACTTTGTCTTATATCATATCATTAAATTCTTCAATGATTAAGACATAGCTTCAATCAACATTTGCTAAAACTAGTAAGAGTTTGCTTGGCATTTAGAGTACTAGATGATGATGAAATGGGGTTATTTCTAGCCGAATGGACCTATTAGTGTCGCATTGTGGATCTTGTCAATAGACCCAAATTCTGAAAAATAAAAGAATCCAATGCAGGGTCACTAACGTACCCTCCAATCAAAGATGGAAATCCTCTTACTTGTTGTGATCTTAAAATTGGAAGAATTGTCTTCCTACACATGGTAACCCTTAACATAGACCATTCAACAAACCACAAAAATGTAGAGGGTCTCGTCTCCATTGCCAAACAATGAGTCTCCACCACAGCATGGAATAATAGATAGAATCACCCCAAGTAAAAGATCTATAAAAACCTTTCGGTCTTATCTATTTTTTTAATGGCCAGACCTTATACATGGAATAAAGGCATGATAATTATGTCAATGAGTGAAGCAAAGAGATCCAAAATTTCTTGCTATAGGAAACCCTTTCTAGTATTGTGGTTTAAAAACTCTCCTATGGTAAGTTTAATGGATGTTTGAATGATTTGAAGGTATTTCATTATATTTATGTATAAATAACAAACGTACGTTAAAGTTGATGATATTTACCCATTAATCTATCGTTTCAAACAATTGAAATGTTTAAAGCTAATTTAGGAGTTATATAAGCGGCATATGAGCTGTGAAAAAGAAACCGGGGGTGGAAAGAACATTTTATGAATGGTTATATCCTATCAATCATGATTACAAGTAGGAGATTTGATGGATATATTTTCTGTTTTTGTTCATGCAGTTCTCCTTTCTCTCTTTTTTATTCAAGAGTAAATATAGATATGCTTTTTAGAAGAAGAGTGCATTTTTGTAGAAGGAAAGTTGCATATCCCAGTGCAACCAATCATTCACATAAACAAGGACCAGCATAGTAACAATATTCTTTCAATTAATAAAAAAAATTTGAATTATTTTAATTTTTTAATTAGCTAGATGACTCTTAATTGTTTAGTAATCAATCCAAAAACCTCCAAAACCTTTCAATGATTTATGAATTACCCATAAATTTATTAATTATAAATTTTTCATAAGTAATTGAAAAATGTTTATGTATTTTTTTTATTTATTGAGATTAGTTATTAAACAATAAGCAGTTACTCAAGGTTTCACCCTATGCATTACTAAAAGTTTCACCATATCCATGGAGTACAAGATTGATCGTCCTCATTTCAATTTTGATGAATTTTCCACCCTCATTCTCTTGAATATATTTGGCAATCCATCCTATCCAAAAAAAATAAAAATCATCCTTATATATATATATATCATAATCATAATTTAATATATTTTTTAGAAAAATATATCCTAAGCTCCTAGTTGTTTAATAGTAACCGTCCGCTCGCCGTTGCCCGTTGGGTGGAAAAAGAGGGAAGCAAGAAGCGATGCTCCTCCCACTAAGCCCGGAGCTCTGTTCCACGGCCGCGCTTCCCGCCGGCCTCTCCCTCCGCTGCCGCTACCACCCGACCGCCTCGACCTCTCTCGCCGCTCTCCGACACTCCCTCCCCCTCCCTTCCCCTCCCCGCCTCCTCCATTGCGGCGCCCTCTTCTCAAACGCCCCATCTCTCCTCCCCCTTCGCCGCCGCCTTCCCTCACCTAAAAGGGCTTCCTTGGTCGCCGTGGAGCCCTCGCGACGAGAGGAAGGGGAAGGGGACGAGGGGGAGATGGAGTCGGAAGACGCGGGAAGGCCTTTGGTTCAGCCGCTCTCGGATGGGACAGCAGAGAGGGACATGAGGTCCCTTCCCTCTCCCACCGTCGAAGTGAGGGAGCTGGAGGAGCTCCCGGAGCAGTGGAGGAGGGCCAGGATTGCGTGGCTTTGCAAGGAGCTGCCTTCCCACAAGAACTCCACATGCGTCAGAATCCTCAACGCGCAGCGCAAGTGGATCACACAGGAGGACGCCACCTACATCGTCCTCCACTTCATGCGGAGCCGAGATAATGAAGCCAGTTTCCGGGTCGGTAGTAGTTCCAGATTCTGTGCGCCGCGCTCTGTTTTGCTGGATCAATCTTTTGCCCCCTAACTGTTCGTTTGTTTGCCTCACCGTACAGAGTTCTCTTGTTTCATACTCCTTTTCTTCTCAAAATTTGTGTTTTTTCCCCCACCTCGGCAGCACATGATTGAGCCTCCAAAGAGAATTGAATTGTTTAATTTTAGCTGTCTGAACGAAGTCTCTGCTTCAGGTTCACTTGTTTGCTCCACTTCAAGTACATCACTTCTTTCATCCTCCTATTCTTCTCAAAATTTCGTTCCTGTCCCCATCTGCAGTTAATGCATGAGGCCTAATGGAAATTTGATGCATCAAACTGTTTTTTTTTTTTTTTTTGTTCAGAGATTCATCAGCTTTCAGGTTGGAGAGCTGTTTGATTTCAAATTTGTAAATGTGCGGCCCCATGCCTCTGGAGTCTGGATCCTTTTCGAACTCACCTGCACACTTCCGCATGTCTCAGCCTCTTGTCGAAATTTCATTTCGCTCACCTCCATTGTTTGTTTTGTGTGGCCCAATGGGGATCTTGTGCACTAAGTTAGCTTTTCTTCTCTTTAGCAGAAGAGGATTGAATTGTTTAGTTTTCAGCTGTCTGAATGGATGGCTGGTTGATTTCAGGTATACAAATGGATGGCCCAGAGGCACTGGTTCCGGTTCGATTTCGCTCTGGCGACGAAGCTAGCTGATTACCTGGGAAAGGATCGGAAATTCACAAAATGCCGCGAGATGTTTGATGCCATAATCAATCAAGGTCGCATCCCCAGTGAGTCCACATTTCATATTCTGACTGTTGCTTATCTCAGTGCACCTGCAGAAGGCTGCCTTGAGGAGGCGTGTGCAATCTACAATAAGATGATTCAGTTAGGTGGTTACAGGCCGAGGCTCAGCTTGCACAACTCTCTCTTTCGAGCACTTGTCCGTAAGACAGGAGGGTCGTCAAAGCATTATCTCAAGCAGGCTGAATTCATCTTCCATAATATGGTGACATCTGATCTTGAGGTTCATAAGGATATCTATGCTGGACTAATATGGCTCCACAGCTATCAAGATGTTATAGATAGAGAAAGAATTGCTGCTCTGAGGGAAGAGATGAGGCATGCCAAAGTCGAGGAGAGCAAGGATGTTTTACTCTCCATCATGAGAGCTTGCTCCAAGGAAGGAGATGTAAAAGGAACAGAGAGAACATGGCTCAAGCTTTTAGAGTCCGGTTGCAGTCTCCCTTCGCAAGCCTTTGTTTATCGAATGCATCTTTATGCGAAGGCCAATGAGCCAATGAAATCACTGGAGATATACAAAGGGATGAAGGAGCAGAAAATACCCGTAAGTGTTGCCGCATATCATAAGATAATTGAGGTCATGTCGAATGCTCGAGAAGTTGAAACTGCGGAAGAATTGATAGATGATTTCATTGAAAGTGGCATGAAGCCTCTCATGCCTGCCTATCTCGATTTGATGCGCATGTACCTCCATTTGGGCATGCATGACAAATTGGAACTTACATTCTCAAGATGCCTCGCGCTATGCAGTCCGAATCGGACCCTCTACAATATATACTTGGAATCTTTGGTAACGGTTGGTAACCTTGAGAAGGCCGAGGAGATTTTTAATGAAATGCATGAGAATGGGACAATTGGTACCAATGCCCGCTCCTGCAACACCATTTTAAGAGGGTTTCTTGCCGTAGAAGATCATGTTAAGGCTGCAAAGATACATGATATAATGCGTCAAAAGAAATATGATGTTGAACCTCAATCTCTTGAAAAGCTTCATTATGTTCTTAGCCAGAACAGGAAGGTAGTCAGAAGAACTGTGAGTATGAAACTTGATCAGGAACAACGTGAGATTCTGATTGGCTTGCTGCTAGGCGGCATACGGATGGAATCAGATGAGAAGAGAAGGAATCATGCAATCCATTTTGAGTTTGATGAAAGTTCCGGTGTCCATTCCGCTTTGAGGACGCACATTCATGAAAGATTTTACGAGTGGTTGACTCAATCGAGCAGGTTAGCTGAGGATGATCATGAGATACCATATCGATTTTCTACTATCTTACACTCTTATTTTGGTTTTTTCGGTGATCAGTTCTGTCTTAAAGGACGACCCATGATTCCAAAGCTTATCCACAGATGGTTGTCAGCACGAGTTTTAGCATACTGGTACATGTATGGGGGATTCAGAACATCCTCAGGTGATATTTTGCTCAAGATGAAAGGAGAAAATCGTGAAGATGTTGAAAGAATTGTAAAGGCAGTGCAAGCAAAGTCCCTAGCTTGTAGAGTAAAGAGAAAAGGTAGAGTGTTTTGGATAGGTCTTCAAGGAAGCAATGCAGATGCATTCTGGAAATTAACAGAATCTTATGTTTTGGAGAGTGTCAAGAATCTTCTGGCACCACATGATGGTCTTACAGGAAATGGAAGGGAAGAAGGTCAATTCCATGACTCTCAGATTGAGTCTGATCCTGTTGAGCAGGGGTCTGTTTAGAAGGTGGTGAAAATTTTTCATTATTTTCAACACAAAGCTCAAAGATGCTCAAGACTAGAAAAGGCCATTAACATGAGTGTAAGTTTTGAAACTTACTTTTGGTGCATTTTATTGCTGCAGCGGAAGGCCATTTGGTTCGAGGATGAAACAACATAACTGAATCTAGAAGGCAGGGATTTCACTGGTTTTAATAAGATGAGTTCATACAGATGAAGCACTTTTGGGTTTCAGTGTGCCCAAATCAATTATTGTAGATGAAGCATTCCCTTGTTGAAATTAAGTATGGTTCATACGTTTAATTACTTGAATCATTACCAGATTATATTTTTTTTCTACTTTCTCCCATGCACCACTTCACATTATTTATTTATTCTGCTGGCCATAGATGTTGTTGTTCCTATAAATTGTTCTGTTGGGGAAAGTTGGCTTCAAAACTAGTTGAGGGAACCTTAGGAGTTTACACCTATGGAACTAAAAAGTTATAAGCTGACTTCTGAATTTCTCATGGCACTCAATGTGCATGGAGGCAAGGGATGATTAGGGTGTGCCTTTAGATTTGTGCTTAAGCTTGGAGACTTGGTAAAGAGGAGAGGACTAAAGGCTGGCAAACCGAGATAGTACCTTTAAAACGGATTTGAAGTCAAAGTTATTGGATGTTATCTTTGTAGTCTTTTTGTTGCTAGGAAACCATTTCTTACACACACGCATAGGTCTTCTATGTTCCAGTTTGTTGTTGTTTCTGCAAAACCCCCTAAAGAAATCGATAGATGATATATTTTTTCTGCTACCAATAGATAGATGATATATAATTTAAATAGAGTTCCATTTTCTTAGCTGATCCTATGTAAATCATTTCAACTATTCTGATTAACATTTCTTAATCATAAAAAACAACAGCTTGTCTTTAGTACTTGAATAGAACTTGATCATTTGACCTTTCAATTATATTCAGCCATTCTTATGAGGGAAGTGAGTTGAAGATTATAGAAGAGAACTGCTGGTCTCTAGTGGTTGCCATAAGATTTCAATGGTATTCGGCCATTCTTACAGTAGAAATCACTCATTCTCTTTTAACTTTCTAGCTTCCAACCTCTCAGCAAGCTCTTTTTTTCTTTTTTCATCAGTGTTGCTAGTGCCCAAGGTTCCTGTTTTCATGTTTTCATCTGAAAATGGAACTGCCTAGGCTACATCAAACTGTTAAGCAGCATAGACCAGTGAGACTTCTGTTTGGCTCTATGTTGTAACAGATATATGATAGCCTTCTTGACTCCATTTAACTCATCTCTCTTAACAACTCTGAAAGCCATGCATGAGATGCACAATTAACTAGAATGCATCCTCTGAATAATCCAAGCAGTGTTTACTATTTAGTGAGACATAAGCATGATCAACATCCCTATTCCTACGGCAACACTTCCCTCTTCCTCTCTCTCCGCGAGAGAGAGAGAGAGAGAGAGAGAGAGAGAGAGCGAGAGGGAGGGACCCTGTCCTTGACAGTGGCACCTGATTGACTTTAGCACATAAGCTAGCCAATCTACAATGGTCTTTTTTTAAAAAAAAGAAAAGAAAAAAGATTACAAGTTGGTCAAAGTAATGCATAATGATGAAATGAGCAGTTACAAATGACCCAAAAAGCTGTACTTAGACACATGAACTAGTCCAATAATTTTAAACAGAAAAAAGATTTTTATAATGGCAAAGTAGTTGAATTCTATTTTTACGCACTAATATTTTCATAGAATGGAAGATCTAAGAATTAAGAGCCTAAAATCCCTGCAGAGTTGTCAACACCTTGTTTGTGGATTAAAGATTGATCTGACATGATAAAGCATGCTTCTGATCCAATCAGCACCTTGTTTCTGCATACTAGATATCAACCACTGGTGGTCTTCCACTGCCTTCTCCGATAACGGCTCTAAAAATTCACATTTCATTAATATATCAGGTGGAGGTATTCCTTCAATGAGATTTGTATCAAGTTTTGGTTTTCCCTTTCCAAGTTCTTGAGATCCTTCAAGTGGAGGATGCTCAAGAACGAATGGAGATGCTCCTGGGACAACTTCCTGCTGGAAAGGCAGTCCTCTTGCAGTCTGTAAGCAGAACTCTAGCCACTGATTTACTAGCGGAGATGGACTTCTGACTCTGCCTCCAATTTGATCTGTTGCAAATCTCGCCGCATAGGGTATTGCCTGAAAGGGGTTAAATATTAACTAATAAAGGATTTTCGGAACCTCCTTAATGGAGGCAGTTAGCATGGTATACATACATACATATATACATACATATATATGTACATGTATATGTATACTGGTTCTTAAGCAAGAATCAATAGGTATTATGTCAGCATGGCAAAGTACGCAAAGGCCAACCAGTGCATTAGACGATGAACAGTTGGAAGCTATGATAAGGGGAACTTATGAACAGTAAATTACAAGCATAAGAAGAGAGTTAAAGAGAACCAAGACCATACCCATAAGTCGGCCCATAGACTTGTCCCAGACTTGGGAACAACCACTGCAACATTGGACATGCGCTTGGCAGAAGGAATAACATCACTACTCCATCCTACAGCAACCCAGACATTTCCTGCCCCAAATGCCTTTAGGTAGTGCACACTGTCAAACAGTCGTACCTGCAGAATGCAATCAGAGTCTCAGCATTTAGTCAGAAGCAGGCATCATAAATTCAGCATGCCTATTCAAAATAGTAATTGTTGCCTTTACTTCCAATATATGATGTGACCATTAATCAATTATCAGTAAAAGATTGAGTAATGTAAGTGTAAATTATTCCAGGTGAAATTTAAGAACATGCAGCAAAGGCATTACAAAATCAAAGTGAGCTTTAACCCTTAGTACACATTCACACCATAAAGCCACTAATTTGAAATAGAATTGGGAATCCGTTCTTTGTATTGTAAGACGCCCAACAACCTGAAACCATCTTCTTTGTACCTGCCTTTGAAGCATTGTCAGATTATGCAGGACAGCTTCTCTCCCACCAACAACCTGTGATTCAATATCCTTTGTATTGTAAGACGCCCCCATATGTTTCAAAACTGCACCAACAACCTCTCTAGGAGAATCAACCATTGAAATTTTTCCAGCAAGTTCAGGCCTCCATAAATCCCCCCAGTCCTGCAATGATTAAACTGTTCCTAGTTTAGAACTAGTTTAGAACATACAACATAGGCATATGCACAATAGCCTCAGTTTGAACTTACAGACATGCATGAGAGAGAGAGAGAGAGAGAGAGAGCATAGCAATAGTCTAGATTCAAATTTTCTTTGAATGATTAAGAATCATACGGACATCAGAATTCAGAATAAAAGCAGCCTAAGTTTCAAAATTTGTAATGACGTCCAGGAGTAGAAAGTGAATCATTTGAATTGATTTCTTTTGCTGATGGATTAATCACAATACTGGACAGGAGTACACAAGAAAGAAAGTTACCTCTATTGGCCTCAGATTGTGCTTTCTGAATTTGTTCTTCTTGTATGCTATAAGCATGGTTCCCCAACGATAAGGAATCCCCCATACGTAGCCATTAGAATCTAATTCTCCCTTATTGTTCCTGCATAGATATACCTGAGAGACTTTGATAAAACTATACCAGTAATTTTGATACAAAAGACCAGAAGCCAATCACAATTCATACTGAGCACCCGGAAAGTCAACTATGGTGCAAAGCCTGAGCAAACAATTGGACTTTTACGAACACTTGGCATTCCTACAAACACTGCTGCAAGTTTGATAATGATAATCAAAGCCCAAAAAGGATAGAAGAGGACAATAGGTATGATACATCAGTTACAAGGCATGCTGGAACCCAATTTATGTGAGTGAGTGAGAGAGAGAGAGAGAGAGCATATGACAGAGCAGTTAATTCATATTAACAGGTCATAGCTTACACGAACACTAACCAGTCTTTCAAACTCTAAAAATAGTTTAGACATAGAAACTGTTTTTGTAGAATATTTGCTAAATCAATTCACTTGTAGTGAACTGGGCTTGCCCCGGTGGCCACACTGCTCTGCTTAGCAACCAAAGGTTCTGCACTTGAATCTTGGATGGTGCATTCCCAATTACTCGACCTAGGTAATTATAGTGTGGATGGGTCTCACTCCCTTTCCCTCAAAAAAAATAGATTTCTTCACTCCTAAAAATAGAAATTTAGAATTCTTTAGAATGCAAAAATAACTCAATAGTGGGGCCATTGCTTGACGCAATAGTAAAGGGCTTCAGTCAAGTTCAAGTCCTGGGGAAGTACACATAACTGTCCCCTATTGGGTCTGTCCCCAGTCTGCCCCTTCAAGACCTCAAATTGCCACGACCATAACTGGGTAATGACAAAAATAACTCAATAGGCATAAGTGTATACACTGATCAACTTCATGATTTACCATACATTACTTAAACAATTTTATGTGCAAATGCTTATCTTTTCAATATTTATGTTTGTGGGTATGGGAGCAAACCCAAATAAACGATAAGGATCAATGATGTATGGATTACAAGTACCAGGTTCTCACCTTCCATTTGTTGCCTAAAACTTTAAACCAATCTTCCCGTTCTACAGCTTTCATGGGTTCTATTAAACCTCCAATAATGGCATGGCTGAGCCAAGAATCACCGACAGAAACTATATCAGCTGCCATGGCAGACTTAGGCTGCAGAGAACCTTTCTTCGAAGCCGAGGACAAGTCAGAGAAAATGGACTCAAGACTTCCTCGGAACTCTGGGATTAATTTCAACCTTCTTCCTTGAGCTTGAATGAACTCCTATATTATACAAAAAATATAAGAAAGAACAGCATGAATTGCTGAAAACAATACGATAACCAGACTTACAACAATGTATTGACAACATTAAATCAGAGAAATAGATGCAAGTGAAAACCAAAGGGTAAATCATTTATGCTTGACAATTGAAAGATTGGCCTACAACTAGATTTGTGAGCTGAAGCTAACTTGAGCTCTGTTCTCCTGCATCAATATGACAATGGAAAAAAGTTCCTCCAGAAAGGTTTCAGATGACAAGCACTTATTATGTAGTACATTAAAAAAAAAAAAAGGGAGTAGTGTGCAGAATGGTATCTACATATGAATGCAAGTATAAAATTTGAAGGATGTTGTTTCACTCTAAAGAACTTGATCATCTCCATCTCCATAACAGCATTAATTCCTTTTGGACCAGAAACATTTCAAAATTTAGAATAATCCCAATCATAAGCAAACAAACTAATAAATCAACAAATAAAATGCCAAAGGCCATACAACAAGGCCAGATTGAGCAAAGGATTTAAATTCTCCTTCAATTTTCTTTTCGAGATCATAATGAGGCACCAACCTTAATCCACGAGGGTGGTATGGATCCACGAAGGGCAACGATCCTTAAAGGGACAGTAAGAGCATATGTCTTTGACTTCCAACTCTCAAGTGCAGCCCTTAACTCCTCATCCTCCACTCTTTCAGCAGTTGTATCAGAGCTCTCCACTGCATGACTCCCTTCAAGTTAATGGATTTGGCACCATTGAAAATCCAGAAGCACCAACATCATTCCCAGCAAACAAGAAAAATAAAATCAATGAAGCATTTATAAAGTATTTCTATCTTTTTTTTTAAAAAAAATCTCTTGTATGTTACATGAATTGGTGTCAACTAAACACCGAGATGATAGAAAGGACAAACCAAAGGTGGGTTTTTTTCCCAGTATCACTGCTTCTGATACAGAGAAAAGTTCATAACTTTGATATCCGTATGCAATCCAACAGTACCAACATAATTTCGGGCAAACTAGAACTCCAAAATAAAACCTTGAAATAAAAATTATGAAAAATAACTCCTACAGCAGTCAATAAGTAAGATGTTCAACTCAACAGAGATCTGAATAGAGGAAAAACGAAAGGTGATATTTTTTATCCCAGAATCATTTATTCTTGAACAATGGAAAACAAAAGGTAAGATTTTTTTGCCTCAACTGTCATCGCCTCGTGATACAGAGGGAAACGCCACATACCTGAGGCGGTGGCAGCGGTGGGGGGAAGAATTTGAGCAGAACCGATGGCACAGGCGCGGGCACCGAAACCAACGAGGTAGACGGCGAAGGCGGCCAGGTGGACGAGCAAAGCAGAGTGCCGTCTGAGGGTTTCAGCGAGGGATGGGAATGGAGAGGGTGACGGCGCTGGGCTGGTGTGGCCGCCAGACAGGCGAGGGAAGGAGGTCGAGGAGGAGGAAGGGGGTATTTGGTTAAAGGAGGCGACGCTCGGGCTCCGGCGCCAAAGGGAGGGAGATCTACGGTTAGGGCTTGAGAGGTGGAGGAGGGGATGAGGAGGGGACGGGAAAGGGAGCGCTGCCATGGGAGAGACCAGAGGGCTTTGGATTGCCGACAACGTCATAGTATATATCACCAGTCCTAAAGAGGATGATGAATTATTTCTGGACTCACCAATTATTTTGGGTGGATTAAAATCGCCAATTTTAGGCTGCTTTTGTATCCGTTTTTCTTTATTTTTTCAGAAAAAATAAAAGAAACATTTTTTTTCAGATTTATTATAATCAAAAACATATTTGTTTTTTTTATAACAAAATAATCGATTCTAAAATAACTAAAGACGGTGGTAGAAGATGAAAGTATAGAACCAAGCAAGCACTTAAGAGAGTGGAGAGTAGGGGAGGGGGATAACCAGGGATAATGCGATGGGAGCCACTCGAATGGAAGTATGCTCGATCATACTGATGGATATTGAAAACAAACGAACTCCACTTTTGAGAAAATAATTGAATGGATGGATACCAAAAATGAACGACCAGACAACTGACGACGAAAAGTGAATATCGAGACCAAACAAACGGATATCGAAAATGAATAAATGAACAGATGACGGTGGAAGAATGTCGAGAACCAACGAATGAACAGATGGAAGAGATGGTGGGATTGTGGAGGACGACGATGAGATGGTGGAGAAAGTCACTCGACAGGCGCACAATGATGGGAGGAAGAGAAGAGTGGCGAAGGCCTTCAGAAGGCAGAAAAGTGGTGCCAATATCGAGAGTCAGTTGGAGGGGATAAAAGAGTTATTTAAAAATTATTTTAAAAAATGAAAATAGGAATAACCAAATATATTTTTCCATTTTATTTTTTATTTCTATTTATTTAGAAAAATTATGCCAAATGATTTAAAAAGTAACTATGGAATATAGGATGTTTTATGGTATTGTTTATTTATTTGTAAGAACATAAATGGAAGTGTGCACCTTCTTCTTTTTCTTTTCCAAAATTATTATTTATGCGTGTCTATATATATATATATATATATAGATATATATAGGGAGAGAGATATAGATGTATACTCTTTATTTCATTCTATTTTTGCAACACCATCCCAAACATCTAGTTATAAATAAACTTAAGCACTATTGCAAGGATGATATGATAGTGTGAAATAATTTATCTCAAGAAATAATCTAAGTCATCGGATTGTATTTACTCATTCAAACCATTAAATTTTAAAGTTATAAATTCAGCCTTTAGAGGGGAAAGTTAGCTTTTCAAGCACTTAAGTGGAGAGGAGTTCTATATATTGGTAATTTATTTTTAAAACTTCTTTTTTGTTGTTGTAAACTTCAGTCCTAATTGAAGAAACTTGAGAGGAAGAGCCTCACCATTATACTTGTGCCATACACAATCATCCTGGAAAATAAGTTATAGCTCCATCCTTCTTTGATCCACAGACCATCTTCCCATTAGCCATTGCAGCCATCCAAATCACTTGTACCTCTCTACCCTAGCGACTTCCACCACTTCATATATGAAATCTTGGTGATGGCCTTGAATAGGGTTCGCAAGAGAATCATCTAATCTAAGCTCTGAAATATCTCTAAGTGTTAATAGAACTCATTTGTTTTCTCCCACTAGCCTAATATATCTGATATATATGATTGATGGAAGTCAAGATAATGATGCAAAGCACATTTTAGAAACATTTAAAAAGAAAGCAAAAAATGAGTAATTTTTTAATTAGATGAGAAGGATATGCAGCACACGTCACACCCATCACATACAGATGTTGCAAATTTAGCTTTGATGTTGATGACATCTAACCAATTACCTTGAGAGGGTACTCTAATTAAATCTTATGGAATTGTTTAATTTATAATATAGTTCTCGTTATTACAACATGAAAGTGATGTATGAGATAACCTAATGGAGAATTCAGCACTAAAATAAACCAATGGTTCATATGGTGGTGCAGGTTGGGATAAATTATAAAATCAGCAAACCTCGTTGCATTGACATGTTGAGCTCATGAGTGGAACACTATCCAAATGTAAAAGGCAACCCCATAGTTTCCAAGTTGACAAAGTATTTGTAACAGAGTACTTGTAGCAATCCATAACCTCACTCAAAAAACCTAGTCGGAAGGTATTATTTGGGTTCCTTAATCCTATATAAGTACCAAAACCTATCCAGCGAATAACCGATGTAAGACCAAACACACGCCGCATGGATCTTCACATACTCCTCTCGTTTAATCCCTGACGTTCTCGAGGAGGGTTTAAATCTAATCACAAGCACCACGATCGGCGCATGGTTAGCCCCAATGATCCATACTGTAATGTCTCCTAGTTTACATACGTTATAGGCCAAGTCGCTCTGATACTATTTACAACAACCTAGAATCTCACCTCAAAAAATTAGTCGGAATGTATTATTTAGATTTTTTAATTATGTATAAGTATGTAAGATCTATCCAACGGATAACTGATGTGAGACTATATTGACGCCTGCACGGGTCCTCACAGTATTAGTCTAGTCAATTTTTCAGGGTATATATTTTATATCAACGTCAATAACAAGGTTATATAGCTCTTTATTTTTTATTCAATGATATATGTATTGATGAGCCCTAGTTTCTAACATAACATGTCCTATAGATGACTATGGTTCCTTGAGAGAGTATAAGGAACCGATACTTTATAACTAGACGCACTCCTAAAGTTGACGCCTTAACCTTGTTTTCTCTCTTTTCAGCAAAGATTAAACTAATCATACAATTTCTCTTAGATAAATGTATAAAACAGCATCTCACAAACAAACAGGCAGAATAATGAGAATATTAGATGGAAATATGCATAATGATTCATGAATTGAGCAACAACACTATCATCAGATCAATTGCATCCATAAAATACTAATCTCCAATCCTCATGTTGTGAGGTATGATACTAAGAACTTGTTTGGTTTGCATAAATTGTTTTTAATAAAATATGTTTCAAAAAAGTTAGCATCTGAATATATGTGATATTTAAAAAATATTTTTTTCATATTTGGACTGGCCATAAGAATGTGTCGCATTCCATATTGACTTATATTTAGTTGTGCATTTATTTTCTTAAAAAAATATAAAATACTAATTATATTTTTAATAAAAAATTATTATTCTATTTATAAACTTAAGAATATTTTAAGAAAAAAATAATTTTTTACTGGTATAAAAAAATATAGTTTTCTTTGAAAACTTCAGCCAGATATAAGTTATCAAATTTATTTTTCCGTTACCTCACTCTCTCTCCTCCTCTTTCCAGGACCCACCTTTTCCCCTCCCCGGACTTTCTGGCGTCGCCACCCGCCGACTTTTTGTCCTATTATTCCCTTCCCCGTTCTTTCTTTCCATCCTATCCCTTTCCAGTCTCTCTCTCTCTCTCTCTCTCTCTCTCTCTCTCTCTCTCTCTCTCTACCCCACCCGTTACGTGATTATCTCCGCACGTGCATCATCGCGTGCCCGCGACGCATCCACCAGCGCTACGAAGATCGCCTCGCCCATCCTCCGTGTCTCGCTGGCGATTGGTCCGCTCCATGGGACCCACACTGGTCCCCACCGCGGCATCCAATGGCCTTGCGGCTACGGAGGAGGCGGCACGGTGTTTGCCGCATTGAATCCGCGCTGGCCGTTACTGTCCGCCATCCTAAATTCTCTCCGACAGTATCTAAATTCACCACCCGCCCTGCCCCTTTTCTCTCTATCGGCCTTCTTTTCCTCCTCCTCCTCCAGAGCCTCTAAGAAAGAGAGAAGCTTCGATCCTCTTCGCTGTAAAAGGGAGAGATCTTTCGATTCTACTTTCGATGGGGTGATCTATAGCATCTGGGGCCCGAATCCTTTTCCAATTGGAGTTGAATTCTGCTGCTGTTATTGGTTAGGATCATGATCTGAAGGATTTCTCAAGGAGGAGTAGGAAGAGGTGGTCCGATGGAGACCATTCGGAAGCAGGCCAGCAGGCTCAGAGAGCAAGTAGCCAAGCAGCAGCAGGTACTTCTGCTCGGATCTCGAAGTTGACTGATCTCCATATTTTCTGCTTAAAGTTTGTATCTTGAGTCCTCTTGCTTTGCTGATTTTGCTGCTGCTGCTGCTGCTGTTTAGTTCTACTTATCTGATTGGATCTTTCGGGGCTTGTCCTCGGTTTAGACGGATTGATGACTTGTTTCTAGATCAGTTTGTCAGTGAATCACATATCACAGTTTGAATAAAAACAATTCAGATAAAATATTAGTGCGGTTTCTTCAATTTCTTGAGTACAGGAAAGAATCTGGGAATCTTTCCCATGTCCTTTCTGGTGCCAATTTAAGGTTGGCGTGGCCATAGAATGACCAAACTGCCACCTTTTCTGCATTTTTTCTCATATTTCTTCTCTAACTGGTCAGCATGTACAACATCAATGGGTAATTTCTCTAACACAAAGCTGAGACCACAACATATTCCAACAACCCCTGCATCCCACAGGCAGGCAGCTCATTTTCAATGGCCTTTTCAATTTTCAGTTCTTAATTCTCACCCTTTAAAGTCTCCATCATCGGCAGGCAGTTCTTAAGCAATTTAGCGGGCGTTTTGGCCATGATTCTGGTCTGGTCGATGAAGCTGAACTTCAATGCCACCAAAAGCTTCAGATGCTCTACGGTTCTACTCGAGCAGCAAAGGTATCGTACGAAACATGGCTAGGTCTTCCAGTTAGTATGCCTTTTCTTTTTCCCTTCTTTGTTCTTGCAAATGAAGTTAAAAAGATGTCATTCTAATTGATATTGATCGGACACTGCTGACATTTTCTTCCAACATTATTCATCTGTGTAGCATCTTCAGCGGGATATTGTGCGGGGCATGGAAGCCTTTATTGCCATTAGTTTAAAACAGATGGAAATAGGTAATCTTTTTTCTCTCTCTCTCTCATCTTTAGTTAATGTATTCCTATTTCTTATATAATATTTCTGAATTTGATTTGTTTTTTCCAGTAAAAAAACTAGCAGAAAATTGTTGCAAATATGGAAATGAGAATCAAAGTTCCGGATTTGCTCTTGCGAGGGCTTCTCTTGACTTCGGTACTTCTCACATTTTGATGGAAAAAGAAAGGGAGAATCTTCTCAACACTCTTGGAGATCAGGTTATAGTATTTCTTATCTTCGTACTGTATTTTCTTCATTCTATATTGTTTTAACAACTACAGGTGACTGTATTTGGATATTAGACTTTGTACCATAGGGATTTCACACTTTCATTCTAGCTTCTTTGCCATCTAAAGTGTTATTCTCAACTACTTCGGTGATACAATATAGCCACTTATGAGTGTCTGCAATATCAAGCACGTAGTAACTGTTTCTTGAATTAAATAGATAACAGGTATGTTCTTGATATCTCTACCAAAGATTAAATTATCTGATACCTGGTCAAGTAGGACCTACTTTCTGCATTTCATTTTTATTATATGCAGTTACATAAAATTCAAAAATAGTGACAGTTACCAATATATGGGTTTTACTTTGGTGATCTTTTTATATAAAATAACTCATATCACCTTCTCTTGTTTCTGTTTTAGTCTTTTAAGCCTTTTTTGCTATATTACACAGGTCTTTGAGCCATTACGGGCAATGATAGTGGGAGCTCCTTTGGAGGATGCTCGCCTCTTGACTTATCGTTATGAACGGATCAGACAGGATGTGGAAGCTCAGGTAATATTATCTTCATAGATTGGTTAATTGGAGGTAGGAGACATGTATATTATAAATAAATTTATGAAAAAATCATTACTTAGACAGCTGAAGCCATAAGACGCCAACTGAAGTCCAAGGAAGTTGGTGCTAGGGCAGATTATGCAGCAAAACTTCAAAATGCAGAATCAAAATTATCAGAACTTAAAGCTACTTTATCAGCATTAG